>NW_013563256.1:0-217337 GCF_000968595.1 Rasamsonia emersonii CBS 393.64
CTGGGTCAGATGTCATATAGTTGCCAAATGTGGTGGTAATCCTTGTCGGTTCATATCAAGGATCCAGAATTTAAGTGTAGATTCTTTAGTATTGCTGAGCTTGCAGCAATTTGCAGCTATATCAGCATGCACAGTTACCCCTTTGACACATCTCTTTAATGTTGTTGGAGGGACATCATATGCTGAAGCTGCCTTAGTAATCGACCTAAAAAGGCCTTTTTTATAAGCATCAAGAGCTAATTGTAAACGTCCCTCCCTAGAGACATCAGTAGTATCATGTTTGGGCAGCATTGTGGTCAAAATTGTTGGTATAAGAGGCAGTTGAGGTGGTTGAGTTGGGGGACCGGACCGCTCGGTGTCCTGGACCGCTCGGTGTCCGATTATGTTACCTATATTAGCCTCCTCAAACCTGTAGCTAAAGGCTCTTTCCTTTCCTCCCTTAATTGTGACATCTTGTGTGTAACCCTTGATAGGAGGCTTGCATACAGAAGCCATTGCAGCCTATTACAGAGTCCCTCAAATTCAATTCTTTGTTGCAGTAGCCCGAATTCTCATAGTGTTGCTACCAACACTCCCAATCTTGGACAGGGGATACATCATCACTGGGAACCTGTAACATGTTCCTCACTAGATGAGCCATGAAGCTCCTCTTCAAAAACAGGTTCTGGTTCTATGGTCTCAAACTTAGTCTTGAAATCGGCCAGTCCTTGACCACTACTGTTTGAGTGACGCCGAACATTGGTAAAATTATATTCATAATCTTGCACCTCATCACCTGAACGACCCCTAGAAATATTAATGGTCAGCACCGAGCTATTATGAGGCAAGAGCTGGTTGGAGTTCACCAATTTCCCTTGCCGCCACCATCCTTTTTTGTTTTTCTAGGGTCTGCATCGACTGGTCCGGACTTTGCAAAATACCGAGGGATATGTTCATGAGGTGTCGAAGTACCATCTGAAATGGCAACATGGTCACGGTTATTCAGTTTATGTGAGCGAGTCACTGTAAAAATAGCCAAGCATACTCAGTTGAGTTCTATGACATAAATAATAACCCCAATGTTATCTGCAAACATGGCAAAGCATTTGCAAAAAAGGGAAGGTATATTATATAACAGAGTGGTAGAATGAAAGACAGGGGGGAATACTTACTTGTGAATTCTGAGTGATACTATAGGCGAATTCCTTGCTGTGTAGATAGAAAAGTTGTAATGGCAGTCCTGTCAGACAAATGTCAGGAACAATTAATGCCCTTTACTGGGTTGACTGTATGACTATTAACATAGAAAATGAAAAAGAGTAGAGATATTAAATAGTATGTTGACACAATGAAGGATGTAATCAGGATAATATGTAAATAAAGCCAAAGTGAAATTGAGTGGATTGATACAAAATCACCTAACCACAGTATAGTTTCCAGTGGAGATAGATATTAGGACAAATATCAGGGCAATGACATAATATTTTGACTTACCTTTGTGCTTGTAGATAGTAGGTTTTTGTTTGCAATGTGACAAGTTGATTTAGTAGAAGGAGGTGAGAAAAGAGTGATAATATAAATTATCACCGGACTGCCATTGTCCAGCTAGGAGCTGCACTCGTGACCTCATACCATCATTGATGTTACCCCAGGAAATTACACACCAAAACCTGGGGCAATGGGAATCTGTAAGTGGCCAGACCTTCAATCCATTCCGATTTCAGACTAGAGTTTGATCCACTAATCTGTCAAGGCCCAAGGGCACATGCCTCTAGTGTACAGATTACATAACCACCAAACATACTTTTGCACTGTATGTACTGTTACACATGGGCGACAGTGGATGTCTATAAGCATGGCAGCACCAGGTAGGCATAGTAAATAGACATCATGGAGAACTGAGGGGCTCATATATTATATATTAATAATATAGCATTCTACCTAGCCATCTTGTCAATATCAATTTGACTCTAACAATATGATCTTTTTCTAGGTGAAAATTACATCCCACGGAGTAGATGGAGTAATGTTTATGTAATGTAAGCTCTTACTGGGCTCTCCATGATGTAAAGTAACCCAAAAAAAAGAAAAAAAAGAAAAAAAACCAAAGACCCAGATCAGGTCTAGCCTTCTGGCCTGTGTCTTCATCATGTAGTCCTGAATCTGAACCATGAACATTGGCACTGTCACTGCTTCTCTAAATATGTGTATATCTCTGCTATGTTGCATAAGCAGATAGGTTAGATGGGTTTTGTCCCCATTCAAGGCATGGCTCTCATGGATCTCTGAAAAGTGTGCCAATTCTGTTGCAGTCTGTGTTAATTAGACTCCCAGTCTCAATTTACATACGCCCAGACCTGTCATAGAAGGCAGATCCTTGGAAATGAGTCCTAGGCTTGCTGCAAGTCCAGTCAAAGACTCAGCTCGGGCTCATGAGCTAAGACTTGCGAGTCCGAGTGCTCAACCCCCAGCTCGATCTCATCTCGTGGCATCTGTAGAAAATAAATGACACCCAAAAAGCTAAAATTTGGATATTTAGTATGTCTTACAGACACACACTGTTATTATGAGTGCAAAGTTAATTATCCTCTCTGTTCATGAAAAAGAAGGATCAATACTGGTCAAAGTCACCATATGTATGTGTATGTACACAATGAACAACGGACTTTGGGTTATGTAGTTATGAAAGTCCTGTTTTATAATGTCAGTAGAAGTAAATGGTCAGGGATCCATCAATGTGTTCCAATTATTACACATACTGAACAGGGTCTGAGTGGTTTGTGCTTGATGGCTAAACTTCTAGTAGGAGTACCCAATTATATATGTCCAAGGAGCATAAGTCCTAATAGCCTGTAACCCTGCAGCAACCAAGTCAACTGACTTGCAAGTCTGTAATATGACCACACAATAATCTTAATATTATCAGTTACCATTATTACAGTATAATCATGATGTATTATTCACAGATATAGCAGATTTCTGGATTTTGCATACATTGCCGCATATATAGTGAACATTCAATATATGGTTGTGGTTGTCTCAATGCTGTTGCCGCTTTAAATTGCTTATCAATCCGATAGTCCGATAACGGCCTTTTGCCTTCATCCCACTTCTAAAACCTTTCCCCCTTCTCTTAATCATCCTCCTCTCCGAGTCTCCAAAGTCATTACTTGTTCCATAACAAATCGCAACATATACCCTGTGACTATTGATATTCCTGTTTTGTTGCTGCACCTATTACATTCTTAGAAGTCATTCCTTGGAGGATCTTCACCGGATTTAGGTGGCCTCTGCCGCATTGACAGCTCGATCTGCTGCCAACCATGTCGCCATCTGTCACACTTGATGACAATTTAGACTTTCAAATCCAAAGCATGCCGTCCAAATACATGAAAAAGTCCACCCTTCTTCTCTCGCCTCCTTCCTTATCATCACACCCTGAAAAGCTCAATGCTGTCCTTCAGTTCCACGAGCGGGACTCGACAGACCTGCAAATGCTCGACCGTCTAGCTGCTGGTCTTGTAACGCTGCCTGCCTCAGCCTATGACACGATCCTTATCCTCACTGATGCCGATGGCTCATACAACGAAAGCACTCAACTTATGAATCGTCTTGTTATCACTCATATTGTCAACGCTCTTAAACCTAATGGCCGCTTACAGAGTCAAGACGGTCTTTTCGGAGCCGACCATAATCTGCAGCAGACGGAATTTATTCTTGCGGGGCTAGTGAAAGATGGTGCCAATGGATTTGTTAAGCCGGACTATGGTGGACAACATTCAATACCCTTGCGACTATCAAGCAAGAAGAAAAATAGCGCTTCAGCGTTGCCAGATAACGGTGTAAAGCGCGACTCGGCACAAGATAATGTTCACTCCAATGATGGTATTCAGACTCGACCGGCTGGTGTTGGATTCGTCGATTTCACAGATACGTTTGAAGGCTCTGGGTCCACCAGTCATGGCGAGTCTTCTGACGAATTAATTGACGAGGACAACCTACTCAGTCAAGCTGATATTGGTCAGCCAATTATTCAACGTATGTCAAAATATGCCCCTGCCGAAATCCTCAACGTTGTCATCTGGATCTTTTCCTGTTATTATCTTGCATTATTTCTTGCAACTAACTATTCTCCGTGTAGCACCAGAGTGCCGTCCTAAGGCAGGAAAGCGCCGCCGGGCTTGCAAAGATTGCACCTGCGGCTTAGCACAGAAACTTCAGGCGGAAGATGCAACAACGCGTGCAAATGCAGACAAAACACTAAGTGACATGAAACTTGGGCGTGGTGATCTCGCAGAAGTCGATTTTACTGTTCAGGGAAAGGTGGGCAGTTGTGGAAATTGTGCTTTGGGCGATGCCTTCCGTTGTGACGGATGTCCCTATATCGGCCTTCCTCCATTTAAGCCAGGGGAAGAGGTGAGACTTTTGAATAATGATGTACAGCTTTGAGTGGTCAAATTCAATTTAGACGAGAGCTGTGGACATCGACTACCTGTGGGGATATTGTCATTGATACTATGGAATATAGAGGGCAACGCATGGCTTGCTCTACACCAATATATGACTTAGGCCAAGCTTACACCATTATAAAGTGTCACATTACTATACTGTGTTATTTATAGATAAACTTAACTATCTTTCTGGCAGCAAGTACGTGTCCTGGGAAGTTATGATGTACAGTTACAGGAAGAAAATTCACCAAGTATATAGACTATGATGGTGACAATTGGACCTAGATATCAGTGCTGATTAGTGTGGATTCTAAATCCCAATTATGCCTGAACATGACATTAAGGATTTTTGCAGAAAAAGAGAGTTCCTTACCTAATTATATTGTCAATTTTGGATTTCGTGGTCTACAGAATTATATTTACAAATTATAAGGAGGGAATGCGGCAATGAATAATACTCCTTTAGCATATGTTCATCGTTGCCCTACATACGCACAAGAACAAGTAGGTGAATGCGGGCAGATACTCTTGAATACGGAGTACGGGTTCCAGTTGAACTTGGAAATTGTAACTTTGTAAGGATGGATGACTAAGACTCTTGGCGAGGCATCCCAATAGAGCAGGGGAGCCACTTAGGATTTACATATAATAGTCACTATCATCAGCTGAACCTTGGCTCCCATTCCAGTACCATCGGTCCATTGCGAACAACAGTGATCTTCAAGGAGCTGATATTGACATCACTCCAACTTGACATCAGCAGTTTTCTTTACTATATCCAGTTCCTAAATTCAGCGTTTACATTGTGCATTGTAGTGCCGCACCACTTACCTTGGACCCTTGCTTGAGCAATCTCTTCCTTTCATTGTAAGCACCCGGTCTGTTCCCAGCCCTTCTGCATATATTCCTACATGTGATTTTGCGGAAGCTTTAACTGAATGTCCTTTGATCAGCAGCTACGGCTGTTTGGTACTCTAAGTCTATTATCAATCGAATCTCATCGAAATCATCATCGATGTCGTTCTCCACCCTAGTCTCTGATATCGCGTTCAGAGATGCCCAACCAGACGATCGCAGTTCGCAAGTCTCTCATGCTCGCTCACAGGTGACTGCTCGCTCCTATCCCAGTACTACAGCCACTAGTGTCAGCATATCTGGAGATATTTCTAGTCAATTGCATGCTGGTTATAGTCACCCACTGACTAGATCATGGCAAGCCGAACGGCAACTGACAAAGGCAAGTATATTTAATACATTCTTAACATATCTGGTCGGCCTCTCATTACGGTTCCAGGAAATGCTCATCTATCCCCTGTTCATTACCGACAATCCTGACGAAGAGACACCGATACCTTCCCTGCCGAACCAATATCGACGTGGATTGAATCGCTTGGTTCCTTTTCTTACCCCGCTTGTGCGCAAGGGTTTGCGCTCTGTAATCCTCTTTGGCGTGCTTCTGGATCCGGCTGCGAAGGACCCTCTCGGAACTGCGGCTGACGACCCAGCCGGTCCAGTCATTCAAGCTATTCGACTCCTACGATCCCAGTTTCCGGAGCTCTATATTGTGGCGGATGTATGCCTGTGTGAATATACGTCTCACGGTCACTGTGGTATTCTGCGGGATGATGGAACCCTCAATAATGCTCAATCAGTGGATCGTATCTCTGATGTGGCATTGGCGTATGCTCTTGCTGGTGCACATTGCGTCGCGCCGTCAGACATGAATGATGGCAGGGTTCGAGCTATAAAACTCAAGTTGATCGAGGCCGGTATCGCGCATAAAGTTCTGCTGATGTCCTATAGCGCGAAGTTCAGTGGTTGCTTGTACGGACCTTTCCGTGATGCTGCCGGCTCTTCGCCTTCTTTTGGAGATCGCAAATGCTATCAACTGCCTCCAGGGGGCCGTGGACTTGCTCGTCGTGCTATCCAACGTGATATAGCCGAGGGAGCCGATATTATCATGGTCAAACCAGCAAGCAGCTACTTGGACATCATCAGTGATGCAAAGGAGTTGGCAAAAGATATGCCAATTGCAGCCTATCAAGTGAGTGGAGAATATGCTATGATTCATGCTGGCGCCAAAGCTGGTGTGTTTGATTTGAAGACAATGGCTTTTGAGAGTACCGAAGGCATCTTGAGGGCTGGTGCCAGGATTGTGGTGAGCTACTTTGTCCCGGAGTTTTTGGATTGGCTGCGTCATTAACAAGCGGCATCAACCATCAAATATGAACGCCTCGATTTCCCTAGGCGGCCATGCTTATGGTCTTTGAATTATGGTGGCCTTTTTCCCCTTGCTTTTCATACTTTGTTATGAAAGGGGGGGGGCGAATTTATTATGTATTTCCCCTTGCACTTTGTAACTGATGAGTAGGACTGATAAAAGCTTGGAGACAGTTTGCTTTCCCTAGTTGGTGATAAGCATGCTTTCCTGATGTTTATCTGTGGTTGTCAGTTCCAGTATGTATATTTTAGTGTTTCCGTGTCAAATAATACCCGACTGGATATCCTGTTCATACATACTATACATACATACGATCCGGTTGGAAATGCGACACATCTTGTTGAGCTGCCCTTTGAGGTGATCTACGACTAGTTTCTTTATAAACAACCCTTTTTTTTTTAGCAGCTTCAATCCTTATGGTCGGACTGCTAAAAACCGTTCTCTACACACTGTACTTATCATGGGAGAACGTGCCGATAGAGCAACATCGTGAGTGTTGCTGTACGGAGTATCTAGGTTAGGCTATCAATTCCTTATGGTAAATCCGGCAACAGTTAAATACTTATTAAAACTGCGACTTCATCCTAGTAAAGGAACCACGAGCAATTGATGTATTGCATATGAGCAGTACAATGGGAATACGACCTTCCAGATTCTACAAAAAAAGATAATATAAATAAATAAAAGCGCATCTGCCACAATAGCTCACCACATGCTTTGCATCAGCAAATTACATGTAGCTGGGCTTGAGTCCTTGGAACCCATATGCAACAATATCCGACTTAACTACCTCACCTGGAGCCACATATGCACCCCGCCGAAGACGAACACCGGGATAAATCGTACAGTTAGCTCCAACGTAACAATCCTCCTCAATAGTAACCGGGCGACCTTGATAACGACTCTGTGAGCCTTTCCGTTCTTGCATGTTGGCGTGGGCCATAGATCCCAGTATGGTGACATTTGGCCCAATCCAGGTGTGAGCACCAATATTAATAGGACAGTCGTCAACCAGACAGCAGTTTTCTGATATCATCACATCTTCTCCAATATGGATGTTATAACCATAGTGACACCTGAAAGGTGCTTCAACAACCGCGCCTTGGCCAATTGACCCCACCGGTCGATTGGATGGAGAACCAGAAGGAGAGTTTGTGACAGGAGGTATCAGAACCTCCTTAAGCAAACGGTTCTGTTCCTTGGCACTGACTCCCGAATTAGGGTTGCACGCATTGTTGAACCTCCACAGCGCTGCTTTACAGCGATCTCTGTCCTCGACTAATTGCATATCAAAGGGTCGATAGAGCTCTCCCCGGATCATTTTATCCCTTTCTGATTCCTCGCCCGGACCTGGGCGTGTGGACAATTGATGCTCAATACTGAGTGCCATTCTGGCCTGCGCCTGTGGGCTGTTGGTATCCACATTGCTTGGATGAGGTGGTCGTTGATCTACGCCGCCTTGGAAAATCGGTATTCCAGGCTTGGGATGTGCGCCATGCTGCGAAAGCTCACGAATAGAAGGAACAACTTGGTAATCAGTCTTTGGTTGCCCTTCCCGCGACAGCTCGTGGATCGGTGGTACTTCGCGATAGTCTGACTTCGTCATGTGCTCCGAGAGGTAGGCTGGGTGACTGGCACCTGGCCAACTTCGCTTAGACCAAGATCCGCGATTAGATCCAACACCTGTTGGACTCGTCATGTACTGGGGGGCCGAACGGTCACCATCCTCAACGACAATTGGTCTAACCTTGCTCGCCTCAAGCTGCTGGGTTGCTGCGGGGGGTCTATCATGGTGCTGGGGACTCATGTCCTGGATATAGTGACTGTTGGCATCAGTGTAACCTTCTTTTGACTGCAGAGGGACCGGCCCTTTTGCATTCGACGGTTTTTGCCATGTGCTTCGTGATGAGTAGCCTTCACAGAGAAAACCTCCACGAATACAATTGTTACCTGCCACGTCAGGTTAGAGATCCTGTCGTCTTCCATAGGCCGGCAAGAAATGTCGTGATGAGATAGATTGAACTTACATGCAGGGTGCTGTTCATCACATTTCTTCTTCCTCCTTCGACACGTCATGCATCCGGTCTTGGTTCTATTACTGAAAACACGCTTCCTCTTGGGGGCCACTTGAACAGCAGCCTGCGGTTTTTCCTGGGAGTAGGTTGGAAGAGACTTTGGATCCACCTCCCCAGACGTCTCTGCCGATCGATTTACCACACCCCAAACTTTTTGTTGATCGGAATCGGTACCTTGTGCCTCGCGTTGTAGGACCTCTGCAAGTTGCGCATCGGACGCATCGAGATTTTGCGCTTTTTGCGCCTGGCTAATCAAATGTGAATCATAATCTTGCCAGGAAGCGTTTGTTGTAGGGGCTCTGGGATCTTCTGTGCCATCCATGCGAGGATGGCTCGCCGATGATGGGTTTTGAGGCTCAGGGCTCGGATGAAGAGGGTTACATCCGTTCGCGCCAGTTGATTGTATTTGTGGATCAACATTTTCTTCTAGCCGAAGACCAGGACTTCTTGGAAGGCTACGACCCTGAGATGAATTCTGAGGGGATATTTGCCGTTCAACAGATTCCGACCTCTTACGTTTGTTCCTGTTCGCACCAACTGAACCTGCTCGAGACGAGGACCGTTGAGAATTTCCGTCTTCCTGATCTTGACCGGAATTTCCGTTGTCTCGCAGGCGCTCATCCTGTCGTGATGGGGCACTGTATCCGCTCGTTCCCCAACTATTTTCGACTCCTTCACGGCGGTCATCTTTGCCATTGGGTGCACTGTTAGAAGTTGGCGCCGACCCAGTGGTGACGGCGGCATCTCTTCCGTTGACAGCCGTAAACCGGGAAGGGCTATGTTCCGTATGTTGATCTCTCTCCGAGTCATGACTGCCATTGACAACTGACGTAGGCGGCGCAACAGCGGCCATTGTTGCACTGGTGGATGAGACGAATCACTCAAATAAAAGAGTCGAGGAAAAGATGGTCACGCAATGCAAGCGCTGTACTCGTCCCTCACATCGACTCCTTAGTTGTCGTTATGCAGGAGAAAATGATGCAAAGTCCAATTGACTTTGCCCGTATACCGCAGGTGAAAAGTCCAGGGGCAACTACCGCCAGTGAAAACCAAGATATTGTAGATACCAGTCGAACAATCCGTGTTTCGAGGTCGAAATGCTCACTGTGTAGCTATAAACCCCACAAGGTAAGGATATCGATCGAAATGACTAACAATTCGGGTCACAGAATGACAGACTGCCACTGAGCGGGGCGACGAAAAGCTCCAAAGCCATTCGAAAACTCAAATTTTGTTGTTGATGCAAGCAGTCTTTCAAGCCGATGATATGGGAAAGCAGCGGGGTTACCACTCGAATCTTGGTAGGTTGAAGCCCGGTCCGTCCGAAGTGAAGTATAGTAAGTTTTGCAAGAACATATAACTAAAAAGGGTTGCTTCTCAGTTATAATCCGGTCAGCAGTCTCCGGACTGCGCTGAGGTGACCGAGCCGGCACAGGATTAGTGAAAGTATCAACAGTGGTGGAACAGTGGCAGCGCAGACAAGAACAGTATGGACGTATTTCCTGGGGTCGCAATAACCTGCCGCTTAGAGAAAAGGAAAGAGGAGGGAGATGCTGCTGTAAAAGATCGTCCTGGTGACAGAGCCAGAGCACGGAAGGAGGGTGATAGTTACCAATGTCTGGAGAAGACCGGGGAGGGGGGCAAGCAGGATCATAATAATGCCACTAGCCTACTGCTGATAATCACGGTAACGGTCCAGAAACACCCACAAGGAGGGGAAGAGACGAACTGGCAGCGCTGGGCAAGCGCGGGAGAGGGTCGGGTAACAGGGCAGCCAGGCCCCAAAGCAGCAGGCCGTGGGCAATGGGCGGGCGTAAAGGGCGCGCTGCAGCGCTGCGGGTGCCAGCTGGCTCACGTTGGCGCGCGATCGGCAGCGGCAGCGACAGAAGCCCGACATCGCGCGGTGCTGGTTGGCTGTGCGGCACCGTCCAGGACCGGAAGTGCGGCTGCCTGGTTGGCTGGGCGCGAAAGTCTGAGACAATTGGGATAAGAGAGAAATGCTGTCTCCTCGACGCTATAGAGTTTAACTTTGGCACAGCATGTCAGAAGCCGCGGGTATGCTCTGGAACGCTGCCCAGTGCCTACCTACCTGGGTAGTCCAGGCGACCTAGAATCCATGACCCCAGCCGGACCTGTAACCGGGGCCGCGCGGCTGAGCGGCATCTGCAGAAGGCAGCCGAAGCGGCACGGAGGAGGAGGAGGCGGAGGAAGAAGAGGAGGGAGGAGGATTCGTGTGGCAAAAAAAAAAGAAACGCAATCCCAACGCCAACGTTGCATGAAACGCTCAAGCAGGAGAGATGGAAAGGCGTGGTTGCTCAACACAGATGGTTTGTCGCTGCTCCATCTTCTCCCCATGCTCGCCGCATTATCCGCCTAAGTTCCAACATTCCCGGCGGCGGCGGCTGTCCCTGCTCGACTTCTTCTCGCTTACTCGCTGAGCGCTCACCCTCCTCGACCAACACCAGGTGGGGAGCGGGCAGCCTCCTCGTCAAATTATTCGCCATTGGCGCCGGCTGGGAGCAGCTGGCGCGGTTAGATAGGGACGCACCCAGAGCCCTCTGGCCGCCGGCCGCTGCACGAGAATAGCAGGCAGGGGGTGCTGCCCCGTGTGTGCACAGCAAGCTGCAGTCTTGCCCATTGTGCTCCACAACTGCCTCTCATTATTGGTGCGTCTACCATCTGTTAGCCAGAGTGGCGTTTCTGCCGCATCCCAGGTCAGTGTGGGCGTTTACTTGAGACGCCTATGGGTGTGCTTACACTTGATTGCATACTGCCCTGGAGTAATATCTACTACTACTACCTACCTGTTACTACAGTGTACCACCAAAGAGGTTTGCAACTAAAATACCTGTGCTAATTTAATACCACCCAAAATACGGAGTACATAGTAATACCATGGTTACCACATTTAGGGTGACAGAGTTTTCCCAAGGTTAACACATTTATTTAGGTCATGCTGTGATGGATATGGGAAACTTGGGGAACTGCTGGATTTAAAAAACATTCAAAGAAAAAAAATACCTGGCTTGTTTCTGTCTGCAGGCATGATGATTCAAAATATTACCCCATGTGTAGGATTGTTGGCAACACCTAATTACTGGTAAGAGTTGTGCAGGTCATCGTATCTCTAATATCACTCCATACCAAATACTACAATAATGATTAGTAATCATTCTTTATATTATTATTATCCATGAGAATGAGTACAGTTTTATTCCCTGAAGACAAGCAGGTAGGTAGCATTAACATTTCTCATTGGTCAAACGGTTTCCTCGATGGTATTTGATATCGAGGTAAGGTACGCCAATATATCCTTGCTGCCCACCATTGGTCCAGTTCCCGAGATTCAACATAAAGTGACGGATAACTTGCTGGATATCCTTTCTTTTATCGACATAGGGTTTCAGATCTGTTGCCTCACAAAGTATGATGAACGTAGGGGAAATCTGATATTGGTGTACTGTCAGATTATTGTAATGCCCAGAAGTATTAGGTTTTCTTCCGGATTCCCTATTATGGTCAACGGGTTCCGTGGTTGTCGATGCTGAAGAAAAGAACTGGTTCTAGCATTCAACTTCTGAAACATTGTCTTTGCAAATTCATTGGCCGGAAAGCCGCTGAAGCCTCTGTAAAACATTGAATCTAAAATATATTTTAGTCTGCCTAAGCTGATCAGTATGGAAGCAGCCTGTTTCTCAAATTGACAATTTCTTTCGTGGATCATTGTTTGTAACAGGGCTTCGACGCTTAGCTGGCGGTTGCACCTAGTATATTGCATAGCAAGGAAAGACTGATTGCTTTTATTGTTATCTTTATACCCCATGCTCCAACAATGCGTCTTGAGTTTACCGAACACTTGCCAGCTTTGCTAGATAGTGGTGACCTTGTTCAGTGCTTTTGAACACTAGTCAGGACTTTCCCAACAGTTAATTTGGATCTTCAGCAACAAGCAGTAGGAGTGGGAGGGAGCAAGGAAGCAAATAGTTATACAACAAACGACGATCACCTCTAATTTATCCTCCCTGGATGATCTCGCTTATTCAGCTTCAGTCTCTTGCCTTCACAAAGATAAAGGTCGCTATTCCTAAAAAAAAATTCCTCCAAAGACATTTTGCAGGAAGACTCCTGCGCATCTGAAGATTGCACTCATTCTGCAACGATGGAGAAAACTGCCACAACATCGGCACCCATATGGTTTTAAATTTGCAGCGCAAATTCTCCAAATATCGCGAGCTACGAGGTGGCCTTCTCTTGGTCATGGATTTGCATAGTCTTCACGGAGCGTAGATGGAAGTATATATGATTCCATCACTGGTTGTCAAATATTTTAATTATTATATTGCCATAGATCAGGAATGCATAGTGCGACAAACACAGGCCATTTGAAGCCAATAATGCACAAATCGTCGAGACCGAAATTCGGGATGGGAAAAAGAGATCAAAGGACGGTTCTTGTTAGTCAAATATCAGCTGTTGAGCCTATCCACTCATGCCAGGGGTGCGGGAAAATATGAAAGCAAGATTCATTCGATGTCTGGCTACAGTAAGAGGTGTATACATTCCAGTTGATTTTAAAACCCATGTTGAAATCTGACGACGGAAAACAAGGAATTTGGAAAAAATCGGCCGATTTTGGCCAAATTACATCAAGAACTGATGTTGAAAAGCAGAAAGAGGACCTCCTAAGCATTATGGACCCACCATGTTGTGTTCGGAGAATCTCAATGCGCAGAAAAGATGGCTGACTAAGCATGACGAGCGCCGCCGCCTTCGACATGCATCACGCCCACGGGATACGCCAGGCATTCGGGCTATCATCTTACAGAAGCGGCGTTTCCTCTTCAGCGCGGGCGATCACAAAAAGAGCCTCAAACCAATCACCAAAACATCAAAGAGGAGTAATTAGTCCCTTTTTATTCTTGAGTCTTAGCTGGAGTGTCTCATTGTTTGTCCAAGGATCGCATTTGACTACCTATCACAAGGATTCTGAAGGTTTCTGCCCCGCCTCCAATCTTTCGACGCAGTCTTTCTTGACACCACCACCTATTTCGCCATAACATACTGTGGATAGCAACTTCATAGGAGGCTTTACGGTTCTGAAGATTGAGTAGCAGCCAAAGCGACGTCGCCAGCTACTGGTGCGGAATGTCTGTCTCCATCCAGGAACTGGACAACACAGTCCGAGCCTTCTATGAGGGCAAAGGCGATGTGGTGAGTTTATACGAGAAACCCCCGCAGACACCGCAACATGCTGATGATATATCCACAATTTAGCAAAAACAAGCCCAGCAGACTTTGACTGAGGTATGTTGAGCGACCATGAGGGTGCCGGCAAACTGCAATTGTATTCTAACTGATTGCTCGTGATAGTTCAAACAAAATCCCGACGCGTGGTTACTGGTTGGAAACATTCTCCAAGAGTCGTCGTATTCCCAAACAAAATGTAAGTCTGCTTGTGGGAGAGAAGAATATGTGTTATATGGTTGGTTCACGACTAATCTGCAGAAGATCTTGGTCTGCAGGTCCTGGACGATGTGATTATGACAAGATGGAAGGTTCTGCCACGAGACCAATGTCAAGGTACATCCAGTTCGTTATTGCACCTGCCTCTGACCGGACTGACCATATCATAGGCATTCGTAACTTCGTCGTCAATCTTATCATCGAGCACTCAAAGTCTGAAGAAAAACTCAAAAGCGAGCGGGCCTTCTTGAATAAGTTGAATCTGGTTCTCGTCTCGATTCTGAAGCAAGAATGGCCCCACAACTGGCCTACATTCATCAACGAAATTATATCGTCTTGTCATACCAGCCTTTCCATCTGCGAAAACAACATGGCTATCCTTCGGTTGCTATCCGAGGAAGTTTTTGATTATTCTCAAGACCAAATGACATCCACCAAGGCCAAAAACCTCAAAACAACGATGACCCAAGAGTTCTCGTCCATCTTCCAGCTTTGCTCCGAGGTTTTGAATACGGCAAACTCGCCCAGTCTGATCAAGGCCACCCTAGAGACTCTTTTGCGGTTTCTAAACTGGATTCCTTTAGGATATATATTCGAAACCCCGATCATCGACACCCTTATTACCAGGTTCCTCGAGGTCCCGGATTTTCGCAACGTGACCCTGAAATGTCTCACGGAGATCGGTGGCCTGCAGATTGGGCAGCAATACTCATATGACGAGAAGCTGGTTCAAATGTTCACAGAGACGTTGACTAGAATCTCAAAAATCATTCCATTATCAATGGATTTGAAGCAAACCTACGCAAATAGCAATTCCAGAGACCAAGAATTTGTGCTCAATCTGGCCCTTTTCTTGACCAACTTCTTCAGCGTCCACCTTAATGTAAGTATCCGAACTGACTTCAGGCATCCCCCTCTTTCAGCAATCCCGTGTGAATTATGATGGCTGACTTAATTATGCAGCTCATTGAGAGATTGCCCAATCAAGACTATCTCACGCATGCTCACTTCTATCTCATCCGGATCAGCCAGATTGATGACCGAGAGATATTCAAGATCTGCCTTGAATACTGGACGAAACTCGTGCAAGAACTGTATGAGGAGATGCAACAGCTCCCGATTACAGATATGAACCCGTTGGTCGGCATGGGGGTCGGTGGTCTCTCGAATGGAGGTGCCCCTCATCCGAGTACTCTAGCCAACTATCCCCTCCGTAAACACAAGTATGCAGAGGTGCTGTCCAGTTTGCGAACTGTGATGATTGAGAAGATGGTGCGACCGGAAGAGGTGCTTATAGTCGAGAATGATGAGGGGGAGATTGTTCGAGAGTTTGTCAAGGAAAGTGACACCATTCAGCTTTACAAAACGACCCGAGAGTGCCTGGTTTATCTTACGCACCTTGATGTTGTCGATACTGAGAACATCATGGCCGAGAAGCTCGCTAAGCAAGTTGACGGAAGCGAATGGTCGTGGCACAACTGCAACACTTTGTGCTGGGCAATAGGATCTATATCGGGAGCTATGAACGAGGAGACAGAAAAGCGTTTCCTTGTCACCGTCATCAAGGACCTCCTTGGTCTTACGGAAATGAAGCGTGGAAAGGACAACAAAGCAGTCGTCGCAAGCAACATCATGTACATTGTCGGCCAGTACCCCCGGTTTTTAAAAGCTCACTGGAAATTTCTGAAGACGGTGGTCAACAAGCTTTTTGAATTTATGCATGAAACGCACGAAGGTTTGTCGAGTACAATGCTGCTGATAACATACGCGCTAACCTCCGCTAGGCGTCCAGGACATGGCTTGCGATACCTTCATCAAGATTGCAAATAAATGCAAACGCCACTTTGTCGCTCTTCAGCCTGGGGAAAGTGAACCTTTCATCGAAGAAATAGTTCGCAACCTGCGGAAAATCACCTGCGATCTTTCCCCGCAGCAGGTGCACACTTTCTACGAGGCATGTGGTTACATGATATCAGCACAAGGCCAAAAGGGACTTCAAGATCGTTTGATAGAGAACCTGATGTCATTACCGAACTCTGCATGGGATGCCATCATCGCCCAAGCCAACCAGGATCCCTCGATTCTGCAGGATGCAGAGACTATCAAAATTGTCGGCAATATTATGAAGACTAATGTTGCGGCTTGCTCTTCAATTGGAAGCTATTTCTACACTCAAATTGGCCGAATCTACCACGACATGCTCAACATGTATCGTGCTTCGAGCCAACTCATATCCGACGCCGTTGCGAGGGATGGTGAGATGCCCTTAGTCGCTTGTTCGAAGAGCTCTCGCCTGATTCTGACTTGGCACAGGAACCATTGCCACAAAGACCCCCAAAGTTCGCGGGCTTCGGACAATTAAGAAGGAGATCCTGAAACTCATCGATACCTATGTGCAAAAAGCCGATGATTTGGAGATGGTGAACGCGAACATGGTCCCACCACTCCTTGAGGCTGTATTGGTGGACTACAATCGAAATGTCCCAGATGCACGTGAGGCGGAAGTGTTAAATGTTATGACGACTATCATCCACAAGCTCCATGTACGTTGGACCCCCCGAACGTCGCGCTATTCGGTCAGATATACTGGGCATCTCACGTTGAATTGGTGCTGACTTTTCCCAGAACTTGATGGATGATAAGATCCCTGTTATCATGGAAAATGTCTTCGAATGCACACTGGATATGATAAATAAAGACTTTCACGAATATCCGGAGCATCGCGTTCAGTTCTTCAAGTTACTCCAAGCGATCAACCTGTATTGTTTCCCGGCATTGTTGAAACTCGACGCGAATCAATTCAAATTTGTGATCGACTCCTGCATGTGGGCCAGCAAGCATGACAACCGCGAGGTGGAGAACACTGGGCTCACCATGTGCCTGGAGCTTATGAATAATATGGCCGAAACCGATCCGCAGACATCAAGCATCTTTTTCCGCCAATTCTACCTTCCGATTCTTCAGGATGTGTTCTTTGTGCTGACTGACAGTGATCACAAAGCCGGTATGTTCAATCCGTCAGTTATATAACACACAAAACTAATGTAAATCCCTTTAGGTTTCAAATCCCAGGCGATGCTCTTGTCCCGCATGTTCTACTTTGTAGAATCGGGTAAAATTCAGGACCCTATCTACTCGCCGGAACAAGCGCCCCCTGGGACTTCTAATAAGGAATTCCTTCAAGAATATGTCGCCAGTCTTCTCCAGAATGCTTTCAAGAACCTCCAAGAGTAAGTGATAGTTGGGAGTCCTTCTATCTGAACATACTGCTGAATCAATCTAGGATCCAAATCAAGCAGTTCGTGATAGGTCTCTTTGCTTACAATGATGATTTCAACAAATTTAAAACCCATCTTCGTGACTTCTTGATTTCTCTGAAGGAGTTTGCGGGTGACAATACTGAACTTTACGCAGAGGAACGCGAGCAAGCTCTAAGAGAGGCCAAAGCTGCTGAGAGAGACCGCGCAATGAGAGTTGGAGGGTTGCTCAAGCCGGCTGAGATGGACCAGGACGACGACTTATGACTTGAAAGGGAACTTCGTGCCGAATTCAGAGTTTCTAATCCATCCGAGGAGACAGATCCTCTTACGACATCAAAGCTATCTGGGAATCCAGACTTGCTGGATGGCTGGGCCTTCTACGCACTCTGAAATCGGTGTCGATTCCTCTACCATGTGACGCAATTCGTCTTGGATGCGTCTCAAAGACATCTAAATACAACTTTTTGGTCGGTCACCAAGTGGCCTCGGTCGCCGACTCAAAATCTCGTCGATTCTGGTTTAAGGTGGTCTGGATTGGAGGGAATGAAGCCGTTGTTTACTAGGGGGTTGCCAACGACATGACGGACGTCTGTAGATACCCTCGTTGGTTTCTTGTGGACGGTTCATGCCCAACAGCACAGTTACTTTGCAATGGATTTGCGGCCCCGATATCCATTTAAAAAAGGACGATGTAAGTTAACAAGTCAGAGAGAAATAGATCGTCGTCGCAAATGAGGCAGACTTTGATCGATCCATGGCCATGAACTATTCAGTAGGTTAGTCGAAGATAACAGAACTGTTCTTGACCTGCGATTAAATGACTGCGCTTTTTGCCGTGATATAGCAATATTGGTAGTAGATAAAGGCTATAGTTTATATATTTTTAAACAAAAATGTTTTTATATTATACCTAGTTTTATAGCTAGCATGTTATTAATAGAGCACATTATTTGTTATTTAGATCTGGAGCTGGACCGAGTCCGTAAGGACTCCGGTGCTCAGCTTTTTTTTTTTCTGTTTGGTGCCATTGCACATCCCAGTAGTCAGTAGGTAAGAGCGACATTCCG
Organism: Rasamsonia emersonii CBS 393.64; assembly: GCF_000968595.1. Lineage (NCBI taxonomy): Eukaryota > Fungi > Ascomycota > Eurotiomycetes > Eurotiales > Trichocomaceae > Rasamsonia > Rasamsonia emersonii. Next base: position 18,517 of record NW_013563256.1, read on the forward strand.
ATAGAACTTAAGTGCCGTAATATATAAATACAGCTATGATAGACCTGACAATACTATGTGGTGATCTAGCAAAAACATACCTGATGCAACAGCTTGCAAACAATTGTGATGACTATGTGCTGTACATATACACATATATATACACTTATTTCATATTTAGAGATTACTGGGAATGGTCACCTTCATTCACCTTTGTCTCGGATACCGGCTGATTCACAGATGAGATCACTACCACTACCTAGGACTCCTAGGTGCCGACGCAGTCCATATCTACACTGACAGCCAATATGATGAAAGGATAGAAAGATCCAAGATGCAGCAATCATTTCATCTTCTATATATAAAAAAGAATAACTGTAGAAGTATGATCCAATTCTGGCAGTTTGTCAGAGAATTCCTGCTTCTCACAGCTGGTAGCTCTCTCACACCTAGGTCAAGGTTCATAGCCTAGGTAGTTCTAATAAGCAAACGGTTCGTCTGCTGTATGATCAATATCTTGGCTTCCTTAATCCACACCTGCGCAGTATATGGAAGATGCGAGTGTATCATCAAATCCGTTGTTCAAATGATAGCCAATGAGATCAACTAATGGATAGTTCAGAATCCCCACCTAAGTCTCGTTTTGATTGCTTCTTTTGCGGCATTGGGCATAGTCATATTACATTACATGTATTCTACAAATATCTTGACTGTTAGATAACAACAGAGTCTGTCAAATATACCCCCAGAAGCACAGCCAGGTGTCCCGCCTTCAAGCCCCAAGTGGGAATCACGTAGATAGCATTGTAAATGACATGACTGAACTGGTATACAATAATGCATTATGTAAAGCGACAACCTGCTGTATGAAACAGAAAGTTCCCCCAGGATCTGTTGGGCTATGGAATACGATGCGCTCTTTCAGAGCTTAACTGGTATTGACGCAAGACTTCTGCAGCGCGGATATGATGATTCTTCTCGGCGGCTTTAAGGGCAGACATACCAGAGCGATCCACATGATCGAACTTGGCACCATGTTGGAGGAGAACCATGATGACGCCCTCATGGCCGGCTGCCGCTGCCGAAATAAGTGACGAAGTTCTCATCCGATGTATCGGTTGTGACTCATCACCCAAATCGTCAACGTCCGCTCCTTTGGAAAGCAAGAGGCGTACAATGTCAAGTTTGCCTTCACTAGCGGCTGCTCGAAGCGCGCCGGACCCTCTCACCCAAGCGCCGCGCTCAACGAGGAAGTTAATCCGTCTAATTGCAGTCCCTAGGTATGTTCAGTTAGACATATGAAAAAAAAAGGAAAGAAACAGTAAAGAAAATAACACATATGGTTGCTTACGATCGTTGACGGCACTTCGGACCGCAGCTCTTACAGGGCTCCGCTCAGGGAATTGGTAGTTCATGTCCGCGCCGTGAGCTAGGAGATAATCAACGTAGTCAAAGTTGTCCTGGCGGATCGCAACATCGATCTGTGTGTTTCTTACTGGCCCCCCACGGGGACTCTCTGGTTCAATTGTGTTAAAACAGCTGGGATCTCGGACGTAGAATGCTTCTGCCATGGGTATTGAGCCAAAACGCGCAGCCGCCCTGAGAGCCTCCCAAGGGATTCTGGCGCCACGAGGCCCCAGGTATTTATCCCAAAGGTATGTGAAGACTTCTATCTGTCCAGCTTCCGCGGCTGCACTTGCAAGATTGGTGACCTTGATGGAGCAAGGTACCTCGTCACATGGCTTGACTGGGTGGTTACAATACTTGACCTGTTCGTCTGTGGACATCGAGGGAAGTGTCTTCTCCAGAAAGGTCTGGAGTTTTGGAAGGTTTCCATTTGCACATAAGGACCTAAGCTCTGCTTGTGATGGTAGCATGGTTGCGGCCGGCTGGTAGTCGAGCACCTGACATTCAGTTGACGGATACTGCTGATAATAAATAACTATGTTTCAAACTGATATAGTTATAGTACATGTGTATAGATCTGAACGGTGAATTCAAATGTGAGTCACGGGTGTTTTGAAACCAGTACAACTAAGACCGATACTTTAAAGCTGATCCGGTGGTGCTCTGGTAGGTTATTCTGGCCCCCAATTCCAATGTTGGGCAATAATAAATAATAGTTAATAACAATAGAAATCTCCATGGGGACACCCACGCAGACTGTGGCGTCTCTCCCACTATTTTCCTAGTGAAACTACCTCTATAGTCTGTAAGTAGGAGGGAACGATGCCTTTTTTCGGCGACACTGGACACCGCTCTCTGCATAGCTTTCTAATATCAAAGAGTCGAATTTGAGATCCCGGCAACCAGGTCTGTATTTCTGGGTCGGTCCATACTAACCATAGTGACGTTACTGGACAGCTGCCTACTCTTCTTCCCTTTCCACATTACTCACTTTTCACTCTACTTCCATTCACTTTCATGCTTCATGTTCCCATATTTTCTTATGCAAAAATCAATGAATACTCATCTCTACAATCTTCTCCTTCAAAATGACAGATTCTACACCATCATTACACCAGCTCAGAAACAGCAGCACACTTGAAAAGCCACCTTTATCAGCACAAAAGTTATTCGATGAGATCTGTGCTGCTGTTGTTAATGCCACAAACTCCCAGGAGTTGGTCTACAAAGGCATCCACCCTTCTATTGGTTCCCTTGTGGCAGACTCTCTAGCAGCTGAGCCTAGAATTGAAAGGACATTTCCACGGTCAGTTATGCTTTAATTATTCGCAATCTTCCAAGTTAATATCTCTATTGAATATTAGCATACATTAAAACTCAGCAACAGAAGTTTTCCGTGTCCATATTATGCCCACCGAAATCCATAATGTTCATGTCCACTGGATTAAGAATGAGTTCTCTAATATGTTAAAATCTCAATTTCTGACTTTTCCTGAGTGGAAATTTCTGGATTTCAATGTTGGCACCAGTTAGTCATGGGCCCTGCTTTATATGATCCTTAAACCTTTTCTAACATTAAATAGGATTTACTGGTTTCTCTGGAATCTATACCGGCTCCAGCAAAGAACCAGACCTCTTTATCAGGCTCAACACCTACCCTCTCCCAACAGTAGTGGTTGAAAGTGGTTGGTCAGAAAGTTGGCCTCATCTTCAGAGCGACAAGAATCTTTGGTTTTCAGGTGGACCCGCCGTTACATATGTGATCCTGCTTCAATGGTCCAAAGGTGCAAATAATCGAGTCAAAGGAGTTGTTGAGGTGTATCATCGCAATGCTGTAGGGGCTGAAATCTTACTGCATCATGAGGTATTCTTTGGTCTGCTTCAATATTCATATTTAATCAGAAGCTTACAATTATAGGATATTTCCCCCATACCTGCTCTTGCTGCACAACTAATAATCCCCATCACTCTTGGTGAGATCTTTGGAGCAGGAATCTTCCAGGGGAGAAACCAAAATGCTGTACATCAAATGTCACTAGCTAACTTACGGCCACTGGCAAGGGAGCGACTTCTAGCTATGGGTCTTACTCCAGCATGAAAATTGGTTTTCATTTACTAGCAGTCAAAGATTTGAAATCAGAAAAGAAACTTTAGCAATGGGGTTCTAGCTATCAACAAAAGTACGAAAAGGGCACTTAGACAAATTGTGGATGTCATGTTAAACCTCAAATGTTAGCTCTCCGACTTACGGTATACCTAGGTAGCCTTCTCGAACGCCTAGTTGAGCTCTAGGACGGAATTCCTTACAGTTATCTTCGGCCCATGAGATATTAATATACTCTCATTTCCATTTGCATCCTGAGGACTGCTTTCTTTCCCTTCCAGCGTCACAAGATAGAGCTGGGGTCTAAAATGTGCTTATTCTGACTTCAATTTAACCTGCTAAATTTCCGAATGCAATCCGGGACATAGCATTTCAACTACAATCGAGGCCGCTGTTGTTTGTGTTTTGCGTACGAGCTACGAGCTTCAAGGTGGAAAAAGATGTCATGGCACACTGTGTTGAATAACATATATTCTAACAGGCATGAAGACAAACCCATATGACCAAATATTTAGGTACAAGGGGAAAAAAAGGCTCTCTTATCCAGATCATGCCTCAATTGACTGTCAGCTAGGGTCGCCCTTCGGACAGGTCTTGCCAAGAGGACATGTCTGCAGCCACCAGAGACCACAGACATTACGAGCTTGCCCACCGTTCCATGGGCACGCCTTAGCGATTGCCTTAAGCGGCTCGTAGCAAAGGTCTTGCTCAAGTTTTGTCGAACCCGATGTGTACAAATGGTGACACTCGGCCGGGGCATGTTCGTCCAGGGTATATCCTGAGAAGATGTAATTGTTACCAGCCGGGGTCAGGGGGTCGGAGCTGCCGACATATAACCAGTCTGATTGATTCTTGGCGCAAAACTCGGCCGGATCAAAGTTGCTAACTTGAATAAGCTTGTCAGCTTCACTGGTGCCATGTGTCGGGAAGCACTGAATTGTTCCAGTTGCATTAGGATTCAGAGTTGGCGTGGGAGTAATCGTCGATATTGTCTTCTTTAATGCCCATGATGTCGGCAGGGCGCAGCCAGCTATAACAGCATTACCAGATGTGGTAGTTTCAAAGGCTGCAATTACGTCACCACATTGACACTGAGTGGCGGTTGTGACACGGTCGGATGCACTGCTTTGAGTATAAGTCGTCCTGTGTACGATTAGTTAGTGATAAAATCCATATTTACAGGGCTTTTATAGATCACTCACGTAGTCACCACGCAACCAGTGTTCACAGAAGTGGAGTGGGAAGTTAGAGTGATTGTTTGACTTGGCAGGGTTGAGAAGTTACAGTACGACGTTGTTGCACCGGGGATAGTTGAGAATGGCCCACGTCCACCACAGAAACACCAAGATGACGGCTCATTATTCACACCCATCAGTTCATTGCTTCCCTCTGAGCAGATTGGAGCTGGCGTGATCGTCGAAGATGCTCGTGGTGTGGTCGTCGAAGATTCCCGTGATGTGGTTGTAGTCTCTCGTGTAGTCACTTGCGTAGTCGCTGGCGGAGTAGTGATAGTTGGCGTCTTAGTTGGGGTCGGTGTCAGAGAAGACGACCTGGTCCTTGACGAAGCCTGTGACCTTGTTCCTGACGAGGATTTTGTCGTTGAAGAGGGTGTTGACACTGCTGTGCCTAAGGGAGAACCAGAAGCAGAACCTGAAGGTACAGAGAATGCTGAGCAGGATCCTGCACATGAGAGGCCATAATCCCACCAGGCAGTCACAAAAGGACCTTGTATAGTCGTTGTTGCTGCACCCGATGTGAGCATGGGACATGCATCTGGGGACGTATAGGTGGTTGTTGTGGTTCCTGTGATATCGCACCCGGTAAAAGTCGAGTAACAGGTCGTGCTGCAGCTTTGACTTCGAACTCTTTCTGGAGTGGAGGTGACAGAAGGGCATATGGCACGGCAATCGCTGGCAGTTTGCATCGATGTGCAAGATGAGAATGTTGTTGTCGTGGTGGCGGTCAAGTCGCAACCAGTGATCGTTGACTTGCTTGTAGTGCAAGACTGTGCCCCTTGCCCTCTACGCCCCGGTGCTGCAGTAACAAAGCATCCCACGAAGACATCCAGGACCGTTGAAGATGCTGTGCAAGAGGATGTTTGGGAAGATGTTTGGGAGGATGTTTTTGATTCGGTTGATTGAGCTGACTCGGTGGGCTTATTCGATTCTTGTTGGTTGCTGTCAAGCGGCTTTTGGAGATTCTCCAGATTGGTCAAAGTTGACTCAACGTCGTTGACATTTTTGAAGCCGTTATTGATGCCGCCCTCAATTTCTGTCACTGCCTTATTTAAATTGTCTGTGACACAGGAGACAGCGTTGAAGAGGTCAGTAATGAGGTTGGTGTTCACACTACATGACTTCTTCGATCCGCTCGACGATCCAAGTTTCGCCATTAATTCCTGCACCAGCGTTAGTTGAACTCGGTTCCAACGAATACGGCTCAGGTGACGTGAATACCTCGGCTTCTGGCTCTACTTTTTTGATGGAGGTGATGGCATTTTCAGCATTCTGGGTCTGTGGATCATCAATGAAAGATTTAATGACCGGAATAATCGCAGCAAGCTGTGTCTGCAATTCGCGGGCACTAGAGCTCGCTTCTATACCACTAGGATCAATGGTTGTGGTTGCCTGCACGGGGATTGCACTTGTTACATCGCCTCCGGAGATAAATGGGATAACTTCAGTATGTGTACTAGATGGCCCAGATGTCACAACTGTGGTGGTGAAAATCGAGGGACCAAAATCATTTCCACCACGAGACGTGGTCGCGGCTGCAATTGAAGATCCAGGAGTGGGAGATGATAGGCGGCCAGTTGAGGTGGTGCTCCTTGGTGCAGTAGTGCTCCCTGGTGAGGTGGCAGCATTCTGTGGAGTAGAAATTGATATTGAAGAATGACGGCTGCTGGTGCCCAAGTTGACAGTCGAGGATGCTTGTTGAGGAACCGTTGAGCTGGGTGAAGATGGAGGCGAATGTGTGTGGCTAGTAGAAGGAGTCGGGTTTGAAGCACCGGGGATCTGGCTAGAAGAGCTCAATCCCAAGCTTTTCGAACGGGTGAATGCGTAGGACGTGCGAGGTGTAGTGCTGTTTTTTGATATTGATGAAGAACTGGGAAAGGGCCTCTTCGAGAATGCATCGGTGGTGGGCAGGAGGGTTATCGTATATATTGCCCACAGGACCACCCATGAGCTAACCCCAAGACGAATGTGCATGGTGGAAAGAGCACCACCCTGGAGGAAACAACCGTAAAGAATGCAAAAAAAGAACGTCTTGATGAATATCAAGATAGCTGCGAAGAGGGCCAAGGGGATCTTTTAAGAGACGGAAAACAACTTGGGGATACCACCAATGTTGCCCCCACTACTGCCACGAGCCTCAGCATTATGAGATGGCTTAACAAACTGCGCATCAAGTATTGCTTCCCTGGTTTTGCGTCTTGGCCGTGAAGGTCTCGATCATCGCAAGCATATTGTATTGTAGAGCCGCCCCCAATGTCAACGGTGGTTTAGACTTTTTAGGGCTAATCCTTCCGGCAGGGACAGTCTCTGACTGGCAGACGGATGCCAAGTCTGCCTAACGGCTCGTGGTTGGGGCCTCAGGCGTCTCTTTTGGCCCCTCTGCATGATGAGGGTCTTCAGGATAGATGAAAAGATGAAAATCAAGTCAAAGAAAAAAAGAAGGTCTCTGCGCTGTCGACCTGTCTGGACCGTCAGGCACATCGGCCGCGTCGCCCCCAACCTATGTACAGAGCAGAATCACGGACGGTTTAACATGGGGCTAGAAATGGGGATGCAGCAGCAGGGGCCCGCCACAATTGGGATGATGGGATTCATCTCTGGTATTTTTTTTCTAGTAAAATAAAATCCACGAGAAGCGCGATCTTTTGAATGCAATTACCATCTCTTCTTCTCACCTACTTTCGTTTCATTTGATCTCTTGTTTGTCGGATCCCGGAGGGCCCATCCATCACTTTTGTTAAAACTGACATTCGAATTGAGCTGGTTATCCTACATGCTCCTCTCATTCAAAACCCTCTTCGTCGCTGCTGCGGCGTGCACTCTTCCGTTCCAGGCGGCTGCCAGTGTTCTGCCTTCTCCCTTCCAGCAAAACAATACCCTTCTGCCCAGGGCTGATGCGGATGGGACCCTCTCCGGCAAAGACCCTGATGGCATTTTCTATGTGAAAGATTTCATCAATGCATACACTTCAAAGGTCCCAGACGAGGACCGTGTTGGTATTTTTTGGGCTGGCGGAGCGACAACAGCTGATGACTTTGAAAACATTTACGAGTTCATCGAAATGAGATTGGACTTCAAGGGGAAGCTCTTCAGTGATGTGTTTGATTTCAATTTCTTCCAGACCAATATGAACCTTGGTACGGAGCAAAATAATCTCTACTGGAGGGCAATGTATCGAGCTTCCAAAGGCAAGCAGACCCGCTACAACTTCAAACGAATCTGGAGCCTTAGGCTTATTGTCTTCTTCTCGACAGCTCTTGCTGCTGCTGCCACCAATGGAAAGGCCTACGTGTATATGAATAACAACAACTGCCGGACTCTCTTCTCTCCTCCGTCCCAGCATCCTCAAGATGGTTTGGCTTTCCTTAACCTCTTCCCCCTACATTTTGGCTAATTATTACTCCTCCAGTGGATCCCGATCATGGTGGTCAGGCCACAAACGGCGAGATTTTCTACTATGCAGAATTGCCAACACTCATGCGTAATCCGAACATCGACCAGATCATCACCTTTTCGAAAGTGAATAGGAAGTTTGTCGTCAATGTGGCGTGGGACGTGAACAGGGTACATCCCGCATCCCGTCTATAGACATGACTAGTCTTTAACATATATCCAGGATACCGACAAGCCCAGAGACTACCTTCCGGAAATCTCCATGGACGCAGTTCCAATCGTTCTTCCGCCAGAAGCCGGCCGGCCTCCGATGAAACGCTCTACATCTACGACAGGTAAAGCGTGGTAGACATGCTGGCAAGAGATGAACTATCAAGTCCGGAATACTGTGGCAGCACTTATGTGTTTTCAGAATATACGAGACACTAGTTGTAGTTTATATTTGGATTTGCTTGATGTTTCAAAAGCAGAGGATAAATCCAGTAAAAAAAAATCAAAAAGTGATCTTAAATATCAACCATGCGTACTCCGGAGTATTTTGCAGGCAGAACAAAGAATCCGCCATGTGTATACTTTGTACTATTAGAGGATTTCTGTGGCACCCCACCGGAACAGCCTGGCTTTCTAATAAGCTTCCCGAATAGGCAGTTGAAGCTCATTACTTAGGTAGGTAATCACGGCTGTGCTTCTTCCAGTGACGAGTCGAGTCTCCCGTGTCGCTGGAAAGAGAAAACTCCTTTTCTTTGGTTATTCTTCTGCACAATCCTTAAGTATCTACATATGGAGGTGGTACTTCTAAACCTATATCTATTTCTTAGTACTAGAGACCTCAAAAGGGTTTACTACCTCTGAAGTTATTTTTAAAGCTTATAACTTCAGCTTGAGAAGATCATCTACTAGATATATTAGATATCTTTTCTTTATACAATATTTGCCAATTCCTTGTGACGCCGGAAATTCCATCCTGTGTCGAGGGAGGTAGTGAGGGTTCCCGAGCTCACGTGTTTAGATTCCGAACCCCTGCTAATTGACCTTCGAGAGAAGGTCAGCATCAGCTACATGAATCCGAACCTAACGTGCTGCCTGTCGTACATTGTTCACGTTGTTCCATATCAATGATACCCATTATGTCGGCGCGAACGATGAAATGACTCATCAATTTTGACCGGTAATCGAGCGATCTAAGCGAGATCACCCAACGACCACACGAATCACGATGTATATTGGTAAGCTAGATTAGCCTCCTGCAGTATCGGAGCAAGGGATTCAACCACAACGACTCAGTTTTGACTACCACTTAGACCACTAGAATTTGACAACAGTGATGATTAGAAAGGAACACAAAGATGAGTTTTAAAATAGGCTGATTTCATACCCCCAAACTCCTAGGAACAATCTCCTTCCTTATATCTCAGATACCAGCTGATTCACTGCGTAGGACTCCAACACCTTAGAGACCGTATTTGCCTACTAAAGACCTTCGTACTCATCTACGGATCGAACCCTCTCACAAGGAGATGGGTAGGTAGCTGGTTTTATAAAATTTAGGAGACAAGCAGGTAGTCATTTTTACTAAAATCTACTAAGTGTGAAGATGACTTTACCTACATAGGTAGGTACCTGTGCCCCCGACTTCCCAGGTGGGCAAGTTAAACGCCATCGAACAAGCGCTGAAGCCGCTCACGTGCAATCACTTTACCCCACATTGTTTCCCAGCTGCTTTGTCAGCAATGTCAGAAACTAAGCACCGTATGCAAGTTTCGAACACTGTTCCTAACACAATCTACCTACCAACTTGATTCTCTATTTGAGAGACAGCCCATTCCCTCATTCCACGATTCTGTCGTCTTTGTGGATATGTCGCAAAACAGGCAGCGCAATCCGAACGTGACAGTTGGCTCGCAAGTGGACACGGAAACAGAATCACATCAAGGGACTTCGAGCACCGTGGTTCGGGGTACTTTGAGACTGAGAGGCGAAAGTGTTACGGATTCAACGCAAAATACCGAGAGGCCACCTACGCGACACATCAGATGGCGTGAAGATGTAGTCAATAATGAAGGAATGGGGAAGAAGAGTTCGAAAGGTAGGTAGGAGCTTGGGGCACGCTTTCAGCTGCCGTTCTTGTAAATCAGTCCTAGTGAACTTTCGTGGCGTCTGCACGTTTATTTCAGTTTCTTGACAATGCAGCAGCTGCTGACGGAACCTATAGTCTGCTGCATCTATCACAAACCTCGCCCGGTAGGCGAAAGTAGCTCTGAGTCGTCGTCGTCGTCGGATTCGAGCTCCTCGGATACGGAAAGTGATAGTGATAGCGATGTTGTCAATGGACAGGATAGAGCAATAAGAGGGCGGTGCAGCCATGCAGATGGTGGACATGTTGACGATAGCACCTCGTGTCCCTCCGGCCATCATCACAAGAGAAAGTCTAAAAAGAGAAAGCCAAGTCCCAATGCGTACGAGAGAGTACCAAAATCCGCTTCTAAAAGATATTCTGAAGAGCGCGGAACCTGATGCTCATCTGGGTTGCATATCTTCACTTTTTCTTTTGAAGGAAGCATTGCTTTGCATATATTTATTCCAGAGTTATTACCATACCCGAGAAACATGACAATCAAACACCAAACCTCTGCCAACAAACTGCAGTGTTGATGGGTATCTACCACACACCTGTTCCAAGTTCCGTCAAACCACAAAATAAGCATAAGTGAGTATATACCAGTTACAAGCTCTGTCGCGCTTCTCTGACAGATTCACAGAGAAGATATTTCATCTGCGCAGCAACGCCCTCACAACATCATACTACGTCTCCTGGCTGCACCTCGCTGACTGCGCTTGATCTGGCCCCCATCTGCAGCCGTGTTCATTGAATCTTCCGAGTTGTCTTTGGCATGCTCCGCGATTTCGTTGAAAGATATCTCTCCTCCGTCCTGTTCTTTCCTGTTGAATTGACCGACCTCATTTTCCATTTGGTGGATTGTTCCTTTAGAAGTCTGTGTGTGCCCTGATAATTTTCTATCTGATTCCAAGGACTTCTGTCGTTGATGGTCATCGAACTGACCATCTCCAAAACAGGCGTCACGATAGACACTGCCTGTATTGGAAGAATGTCGTCGGGTATGTCGAACCGTGCCAGCAGGTAGTTTGTCTGTACTTCCTGCCGCTGGCGTGATTTCTGTTTCGTTGCTTATTTCAGGATTTGACGATCTCTCAGCGCTGATTTGTGCTGTGTCCGGATTATTGTCATTGCATACTCCACGATGTTTGCGGTCAGGAGCTTTTCTTCCTCCTGGCATGACTGTATGGGCGGAGCTTCCAGACGTGACATCACAGTCTTGTGACCGGATCAAATCGTCCTTGTTTGCTGAGAGTGTTCTTCGCTTCCTTTCGGTGATTACAGTGGTTGGCAGTTCGGATAGACTGTGGAATTTCACATCCTCGGACGAGGCAGCCGTTTCGCGGGTCGCATCCTTATGGGCTGATGACGATGAAGAAATGTCACTGTCTCCTTTTGTTCCCGATGTGGTTCTCGTCTTTGCCTTTGAAACATGTATGTCTTGCTCCTCATTACCATGATTATTCTTTTCCGCTTGCGAGCTGGAGATTCGTCGAAATCGATCCGGTACCACTGCGTCAACAAGCTCGTCTGTAGGTCTGCGCATTTTGTCTCTCAAATTCGGTTCGGCGTAGCTTATCGCGGGTCGGGGTCGTCTGGTCTGCCGGGATGCAGGCCCTGTTGTAGATGGGGCCGTTTGAGTGTTCTCCCGAGTTTGCTGACGGGAAGAGTCGTTTGATTCGACTTGGGAGGACGAATCTTTCACAGACCCGGAAATGCATGTCTCCGGAGCACTGGGCGTCTCTGAGGATACGATTCTTCCTCCGTTGTTATCTGGATTTTCAGACTCAGGCTTTGAACCAGGATCGAGCTGCTGGGACGTTTGTATCAGGGCATCTTTTTGCATATTCTCCTCATGATTGTCTCTTTTGATATGCTTTTTCTGGCTTTCAACGTCTGCAGTGGGTTGCTTTCTGGGAGACATTGGGCGCATATTTGTGCTCTCTGCAAAAGTTTTGGAGTTAGTTCATATTGAGATAAGACCTGTAAAGATAAAGTATCTTACGTACTTGGCTCCAGTACTTTACGCCTAGATGTTCTGGCATTTTTTAACGGTTTTGTCAGATTATTTTGGCTGGAATCGAATGACTCTTCCGGATTATGCGGCCCAGTTTGTGAGGCCGTCTTCTGTGAGATATTGATAGCACGGCTGAATTGAAAATCGTCATCGATGATGTTCGTGTTCGACAGGAACTTGTCATCATCATCTCTGGCACTGAATTTCCGCTTTGATCCGGATTTCATAGCGGGTTTTGCGATTTCGGATTTCGAGGCTCCTGTTGTATGTTTCGCCTGGCTCACTTCTGTAAGAAACGAGCTCTCCTTTCCAGTCGATTTCGCGTCTAAGCGTGCTGGTAGTGGAGAGTCGGGCTCTTCATTATCCACAGTCTCTGGCCTAGTGAACTCCGCATCGCCCGTCAATGATTCCGGACTGAGACTTTGGTCAACGTCAAGGTGCGCAATTGGTGGTGATCCGATCTTGGGCGAATCAAAAGGATCTGTAGTTGTATTCGAGATGGCCTCTACTTCCTGGGATCTAGATACCAAATCAGTATAATGTAACAACTTCACCTTCACGGAATACCCACTCTAATGTTCTCCTTGGAAAATACTTGTCTTCCAGTATGACAGGAAGTCTTCCGTCTTCCTCACCGCCATCAGGACCAATCGCCATTCGCTTGGGAGGTAAAATACAGGATTGTCGCCGTTCAGTGCCAGAGCCCTTTCGATGCTCGCTAACTTTGCGAAATTTCTGTGGCATCATTCCCAGTTCGTCCACTAGGCTACCTAGTTCTGCAAGTTTCGACGCCAACTTGTCTTTATAGGTGCAAATTTCGTTGCTGAGAGATCTCGCAGCCTCGAACTTTTCGACATCTTGACTGAGAGAGATAACTTGCTCTCGAAGCGCTGCATTTTCCCTAAGGAGGTGGGATACTTCGGATTCGAGACTTTGAATACGGAGCGACTGAATCGAATTTGCTCTGGCAATCTCGCGATTTTGTCGAACAAAGCGTCTTTTCACTAAAACGCCCTCAGCTATTAGCTGGAAAATGGATAGACAGTTTTAAATCGAATGTTAGGGACTGAACTTACGAGCCTCAATTGATTCTGCCGGAGCAGGCAATTCGTTCAATCGCGCCATCCCTCACACCGGAATCTCGTTCTCAACCAAGTGGCCGTAAAAACCCCCTAACCTTCCAGTTCAATCTCCAAAATTCTCGCGCTATTCTGTTGATGAGATGGTGTAAAAGTACCTACCTTTTCACATTTGGTGGTGACCTCGGACGAAGTGAAAGTTATGATTACTTCCTAGTTTACCGAGAGGCTTTGGTGTTGTTGACATTTGACTAAATATGGACTAGCTTCACTGCGCGTGGCAGGACTCCCGCCAAGCTCTGGGCTAGCGTGCTGAATGGAGAACAGCCCACCACATCATCATATCCTGTTGTTTTAAACGCTTTCGCTGACTGGGAACTGATAATCTTTACCTTCGTTGAAATCGTGATAAAATAATTCATCGACATTCAATTATTAGGTGACTACCGCCTTAAAACTATGGCGCACGGGCCCCGGCCAACCTCGTTTCCAACGACTTCATCCACGAGTTCTTCATTTCGCCAGCCCAACGCCTATTCAGTGGCTTCGCAGCAAGCGTCAGTCCTTGCCGCGCGGATTGAATCAAAGAAGGCCGAGCTGGAGAATCTCAGACAACTGCGTGATCTCAGCCATGCGCTAGCGGAACGAATGCAGGCTCTGGAAGAGAAGATAGGGACATTGAAAGATGGAACGGAAGGTTTGTCGTGCTTTTTTGTCCGTGTGTGATCTTTCAAAAGACCAAGCAAAGTTGACTGGCTTTTTTTTTTGCTTTCCAGCTGTCGCTTGTGTTCTTGCAAATTGGGACAATGTCCTACAAGCCATCAATATGGCAACCAGTGAGATTTCCCTACCAGCTCTCACATGAGCCTGCGGCGAGTCTTGGTGTTTCAAGTACTAATCCGATTGATCATCCAGCGAAAGCGGCTCGACTGCAAGTTCCTGAAAGTGGAAGTCATAGGTCGTCCCTGGCAGCCGATGCTCGTGAAGTCGCACCTCTTCCAGCAACTCTTGTCCGAATTCCAGCAGACCAACCGAAAAGCCCCTGAGTATATAACGTCAAGTTACATTAAGAGGAACATAGCTCGCTAAGCGGCCTTGCGGAGTCATTTCAATTACTTTCCCATGAGCCTGGTCTTGATGGGAGACTTGCGGCATTGATCGAGACGAAGATTGCGGGCCAAGGCCTGAGACGTGAATCTCTTACGCGGGGCCTATCCAAAACCACAGAATCTTATCGTTCGGATGAGAGGAGTCCCTCCCTCTTTTCGTTGGGTGCTAATCTGTGGAATCTCTTGCGAGACGGCGATAACTACCGAGACCGTTCTCTTTGCATCCGAAAGCAGCTCAGATGTGCCACCTCGATTAATGTGCCGATTTAATTCTTCATCGACCAGGCATATAGTGATCAAGTTAAGGTTGTCAGGAGCAACAAGGACAGTGAAAGGTTAAGTCTTTGTGGAAAATTCTTTATGGCGCAAACAGATCTGCGATGTGTGTTTGAAAGGAAAGTAGCACCCGCGGCTGGCTAAGAGACACAAGGCCAAAGAATTCAGGGCTGAGTTCAGGTGGAAGAAACCACCGTGTTAACCTCGCTCAGCTGATGAGCTTTCTGGGATGGCTTCAATACGAGGATCTGCATAGCCTATACTCATATCCGTCTGAGAAAGATTACTCGGTACAAAGTGGAGTTAATTCGCCTACTTGTTTCCCGTCCGCTCAATGGAGAAGGCTGGGCAAAGGCTGTGCCGGGAGCCTCGGCAGGCCCTTTTTCAATGTTCAATCGCGCGACGGTCCCATTGACCTACCTAGGTAATTTTTATGAAACCTAAGCAAGCAAGAACAAATGAAATAACCCGGATCAGGTTAGTCTGAAAATGTCCAGTTAGCTAAGCCTCAGTCAATGCTGCCAGTCTCCCATCCTTTCCGGGTCACTTGGAGCATGAGCGTAGAGAATTGGACCTTGATATAGAACACATTGCACTAGGCCAAAGCCTAAGATTCAGAACTTTCTTCATATGTAAGTTGTGTGCCGTACTTTTACTAGTCACGCATGCACTCAGTAGATTTCATAAAGCAGACTATGATCCTAACACCTCGCTACAAGTTAATGAGCCGCCGTGGTCATCTGATTGAACCTGCGTGTATATATACGGATTATTGAAGCAGGTTTCTTCGCGTTTCCTAATCGAAGCTCTCTGTACGAAGCGTGTCCAAACCACTTCGTTCCATGACAACAGCAATAATACTTTTGTATGGAGAGCCCAAGTCCACTGTGTCTTGTATTGCGTACTTGCGTCGTTCTGCTTGTCGACGATATTCTAAGTATTATTATTTATTAACTCTTCACCTAGACAACTGTGTACTTGCAAATTTTCAAGCTCCAAAAAGTATTTTCCGCAAGGAAATCGCGTTGATATCATTGATTACGGAGATAATACCCAGAGAGCCTGTCCATTGCCATGCTGATCTCGGGCCGAGTCTTCCAGGAGTGTCTGTCCGCTGACTAGTCTAGCGGGGAGTATGCTTTCCTCTACGACTTCTACGGAGAATGCACCAAGCCTCTGCGGTAGTGTCTTGCTGCCACTAATGGGAATGGAGGACGGAGTACCCGTGCGCGCTACTGCAGGCGACTGAGGCCAGGGATGGGGGCCTCTTTTGCCACCCCCAGACCCTTGATTTAACTCGCGGTTCCCTCCTTGTCCAAACTGGTCGACCTCGCTTTCTCAGCACAGCGACAGCAACGTTAGAAGAAAGAGGTTGACGACCAACACAGGTGAGAGGCAAGAAACGATACAAACACTATGGGAGTGCTCCCCTCTCAGGCCAGGCCTGCAGGCTGCATGAAGAATTTCGAACAGATTGGGATTGGTCCCCTCTGGGTTTGGCGCCAAACGCGCTCTATCAGGCTTGACCTTGGATTCGACCCTGCTCAGTGCTGAGCAATAGTATCATGGCAAGCATCCGATCATCAGATGCATCTAGTCCATATGGAGATATGGGGCCGTCCTGCACCTCCGCGACCTCTGGTTGGTCGAAGGGAGACCCTGTGCTCTTCGACAATTGGGCCGTGGCGGGCGACTGCCGACGCAATTGGCGCTCCTTCCCGCAAGGTTCCTTTCCTTGTTTCCCAGGTTTGCTGCTGCCTTTTAAGATTTTCCCCTCTCGCGCCCGAACCACGCATTTAATGGCTGGGACACTCACGAGTCGTAGACGCCATTCCGTCGTGGTCACACCTGCCGCGCCATCTTCCACTTCCTGGCCAGTGCCGCACCTGCCGCTACTCCCTGTGCCTAATACGGAGTAGACGCTTCGTGCCTCTCGGGACGCTATGACCTCTTCGATGTACCATTCTCCTGATTGGAAGATGGGGAAGAGGGAAAAACGGAACCTTGGTGAAGAATGTCAACTGTTTGTAAGTTGGAGTTCAACTCCTGGAGATGCAAGCTCCCAAAGAATGACAGATTCCTTCACCGAAGATCGCGAGTTCATTATGACTTTGTTCTCGACACTGAAGAAGAATGGGTGCCATGATTATCACCAGGTTTCTTTTGGCGCCCTTCTCTGTACGCTAGGGTGGCTCATGCAACCCACCACCTCTTAGAGTCTTTCCTCTGCCTCTGGAAGCATCTGCATGCGCTGCGAGCGTCCTGTCGAGTCATCGTCCTAGAAACTAGTTGTTCACTTTCGCTGCTTTTGTAACCTGCAACTTGCAGCCTCCCTACCCGATTGGACAAGAGGCCAGGAGTCCGTCCTCCGAACTTTGTCTGCACAAGCTATGGAAGCCTCCACCGACCTGGATGGACCCCTACGGAGCCCTCCGTGCTGCTTGCTGTCATCCCCACTTACTAGCCAAGTCTCAATCCTTTTCTGTACTAGCCTGGTTCCCATTCCCTCGCGATGATTCAGGCTCCTAGATGACTGTTATAGTTAGTAGGACGCCCGTTTCTTCAACTCGGGTCTGCTTTATCTATCCTCCAAGGTACCATTCTTATGCCTTCAATCGTCGTCAGGAAGAAAAAAGGGTTCCAAACACCTCCAGGCGCTGAACCAGCCTGGCCCCTGCCGTCTTTCTGGACGTGCACAAAAATGAGCCCGATGTGGAGGTTATGAGGTGATATCATATCCCGTGCATGTCAAATTCCTTCTGCCGTCATCGCTTCTTTTCTGCCTGCCGGCACTCCTTTCTCAGCGATTCATAATTTCATATCGACATCCTCAGTCCCGTCATTTGACCCGCCGCCAAGGCAGCGTTGTTCCATCTCTACAGTTGATCTTCATAAACCGCCGCGAGTCGTCTTTTCCGTTCTCTTAACCCGTATATTCTGGCTGTTTCCCTAGCCGTCGTTCTGCACGCCGCGCCATATTGTATCCCGCTCCTCCTCCTCCTCCTCCTCCTCCTACGCCTCTTCAGTCGCCATCTGAGCAATATGACAGAGTGGTCACTCGACTTCTGTTTGGTCTGCGACCGACAGACTCTCGGGGGAGCCTACTGCTCCCAGGCCTGCAGACTGGCCGAACTGGATCAGTTCTTCCCAGACTCGGGGCTGCCATCTCCAACGAATTATAATAATACTCAGATAATGTTTGGTGCAAACACGTCGAGGTCACCACTGATGTCGACAGTCGACTTTCCTGTCGGGCATAAACATTTGTTGAACTCCCCTCAATCCCTAACACATGGCCTACCTCTATCTTCATCTCAAACTTCTCTGTCGTCGCTACGAAGCAATACCTCCCAGTTGTCTATATTATCGGACCATGTTCGAAACGAGTTGCGGGATTATGCTAGTTGCTTCGATCAAGTGCGTGACTGGAAGCGACGCTTAACGACCTGATGATCTTTCACTTCGACATTTTTAATGTTGGATCTTCTCTCGGGAACACCTTTCTCGGCTTAAACTTATATTGATATCCTCGACTTCATAATTCGATTGCGTGAAAACCACGTGCGGATAGTTTTTGACCTCCTTCGGGCCCAACTATTCCACATACGAGCGAACAACTCGTGTCTGGCAACGACTTAAGCCCCTTCATTCATGAGATGGGCTGTTTCAAGTCCTACATGTTTCTTTTTTGTGACACTATTTATCCACATTATACCCTTACTACCCGGCCCTGTGTCTCCAGAATTTCCCGTCGTCTTTGAGACATTCGTGAACGTCCTTTCTTCCCCCCTTCTACTCCCTTTCGTTTATGCAATTGTTTCAAAGGCTCTCAACTCTGCTATATTGATCGGTGTCCTCGGGCTTTGGGAAATACTGGGTCTTGCGAATGCGCCTGCTGAAATAGCGGTACTTTTACGTGTACGAGCAACTGCAATTGGGTTTCAAGAGGTGGGATGCATGGAGTTATTGAGGGTCGCCTTCGGAGTGTCTTTTTTTTTTCCTCTTTGGGCTAAAAGTTTTATTTCTCATGGCAATAATATGACCTTGAGGCAACAAAAGTACATTGAGAGCAGCGTTTCGGGCCTGTAAATCAAAGTGATATTGTGGGTCCAAACAGGTCGTCATGATCATCAAGATTATAGGTAGCGCAACTCCCTGCTCGAGTTTCAACTGACTCGGTATGGAAATGACATTGCCAGCTGTGGTGTGCTATATTTTCATCATGCTGATCTCATCTTTGTCTACTCCTTATGTGGGGCGTCAAATATAGGTATTCAAGCCTCGGTCTACTCCGTACTTAATAGTTGGTGGGTGGGTCATATGATGTCGGTTGTTGACGTGCCATCAGCTTCCGTGCGGCAGTATAGCATCATTATCGAAACGTTGTCGTGATATTTTGGGAAAACTCATGTGATCTCCACTGAAAAAGAAGGTAAGGGTAGCTTTCTTGCGACCGTGTTTCTTTTCAAGCTTTTTCTCTCCTCTCCTACTCCGTACACTCCATGAACAAAAAGGGTTGGGGAGCAAGCAGGGGAAAGAGAGAAAAGGAAAGCTCTACGAAACAACATACCAATTGTAGCCACCATTGTCTGATGGATTGCTCCAATTATGATTCCTTGTGTCTGCATCAAATATTTCTGCACCTCCTTGGTCATTGTCGCCATCGAGTTTTGACATTGGCTATCTAAACCGCGCTTTAGGAAATATTTGACATCAACGATGTCACCGCAACTCAGTTCATGTTTCAAGAGAAGCAGGAGCAAATGACAGGTGAAATTGCACAGAAAATGCAGAATAGTCACAGCATATTATACCAGAGATCCTGATATCTCCATTCCGGCAGAGATCAAGCTGCATTGAACTACTTCCCTAGGTAGGTCCACTTCATTTCTACCTACCTAAGCTAACACCTCACCTTCTCCGTTAGTTGCAGCTTACTCCTTGACACGGTGATTGGCAAGGGCCTCTCGTAGAATGGACTCGTTCTTGGGAATAAACCTCACGCGGTATTGTTTGGGAATGGAAACGAGACTGGTGGGATCAGAATTTCCAGTCACAGGGTGACAGTCAACCTCGTCATATTTCTCAATTCTGAAGCTGTTAAGCATCCGAAGAAAAACCAGATATAGCTCTCTATTCGCGAGCAGGGAGCCCGCACACATGCGGTACCCAATTCCATAAGTGAACAACGGCGCATCGGGCTTCTCGAGCCATCTCTCCGGTCTGAACGTTTCGGGATCATCCCAGACCTCAGGATCTAAAAAGTCGACGCAGAAAGCTATCAACACCCGCCGACAGTGAAGGTAGCTGGAGCCGATTGGTGAACTTACCCATGTTACATGCCCACGCGTTCAGGAAAAAGACGGTTCCCTTTGGGATCACTACTCCTTCGTACGTGATGTCCTTGATCGAGGTACGAGGCAATGCAAGACGAAGAACGGTATAATATCTGGAAGTTGATTGTCAGCAATGATCGACATCACGGAAGACGCTATTGGATCAAAAAAAAAAGTACCTCAGGAACTCTCGAACGAGTGCTACAATATACGCGCACTGCTGATCATCTTCAGCGTCGCAGAGTGGCTGTTTTTCATCATAGTATTCCTTGATCGCCTCGGCGGCTTTGTCCTGAATGTCGGGTCGCTGAGCAAGCAGGGCAACGCTCCAGGCCACCAGGGTCGTGATAGTATCGAGGCCTCCAGAAAGCATGGTCAAGCTGATTGACGTAAGTTCCTCCTTGTTCAACTTGGCCTCTTTATCCAGGATGACATTGGCTTGGATGCAAGGTCTGTGGATGCCTTTTGCCATCCTTTCATCAAGATCATGATTGAGAGCATTGAGGTATTTATCGCGGCGATCCCTCATTTCTCTTGCCTTTCTCGATTCCATGTTAAAGGGATTGAGGCGCAGCAGAGGAATATAGTCCTGCAGGTTGCCCGTCGTACTCCTGAACTTGCTGATCTCTTCCTCAACATGGGTGATCTCCGCAAAGAGCTCTTCCTCCTGAGATGGCATGCGAATGCCCCAGTTTAATGTCAAGGCCAAGCTCAAACTCAGACGTTGGATCATCGGCATCGGATTCACTGGTTTTTTCCCAGCTTCCCCGTATTTGACCAGCTCGGAGATGAAGTCCTTTGTCTCGAGATCTAGATGCGGCACGTACGTCTGGATTGAGGGTCTGTTCAAGGCTGACGCGGCACCTTTCCTTCGTCTCTTCAGAGACTCACTATATGGCGATGTGCCTATGGTTGTGCCGGCCGTATTTGACAGGATCTGTGGGAATGCAGAGAGTTAGGGTAAATCACGACAGCAAGGAATTAGCCACCACGCCTCTCTTACTTTGTGAAACGTATAGAATTCTGGCCTCGAACTCAATGCCTGAGAATTCTGTCCGAAGAGGACCTTCGCTGAGGCCGCTGAATTCACGACCAAGACCGGGATGTTACCCAGTTGAATTTGATAGACTGGACCATAAGTCTTTGCCCATTGGCGGTATTGCTCTGCAGCATTGACACGGATCTGTGCCAGGTTGCCGATGAGCGGCAGACCACGAGGTCCTTTGATTCCAGGGACACGAGCTGATGCCCGGATGAATTCATTGATGATCACATATCCAATCGTAATAAAGGCTGTGAATGCTGCAAGAGATTGCAAAGGATATTGCAGGGTGTGATGTTGCAAAGAAAGCAATGTCGTTCCCAACGCCATGGTGTTGATGTTGATGCTCTCTACAGTGCAACTGGGTCGGTTCACCACAACAAGATCCTGGGACTTCTTCTTAAATAAATGAATACATTCCCTTTAATTTAAATGTGTATTTGTGCTATTCATTTTGGTCGTAAAAATAACACCAAACTACGCAGGGCAGAGCTAATGGAATATTTCCGCCCACGATTGAGATTCTATCCATAGAGATGTGATCCTTCTCTCGGCAGTCAGACATGCGGAGAAGATTGAATCTCAAGAGCGGGGAGATGCAGGCAAATGATCACTCATTTACCAACCCCGGATTTCTCTCATGCGCTGTACAGGGTTAGGAACTACTCCATACTGGAGAGAACCCCGCCAAGCAGGCATCTCGTGGAGAGCCAACCGGCCAACCCCAGAACCGAACGAATTCCGCACCCGGAAAACTTCCGCAGCATGTAGGTGAGGCAGTCAAAAGTGATAATATTATTTATAGGGCAGTATGGACAGTTGCAGATGGGCATATCCACGTGGACTGTGCTTCCCCCATTGGGATGATTTTGTGTCTTGTGTCATGCTTCGCCGAGACATTCTTGAATCATACGTGTCACCTGCTTACGAGTCTTCCGGATTCCGGAGATAAGCGTTTATGTTCTTGCTACACGCGTGTGGTACCTCCTGTACCGTGTCAGACTGCAAGCTCAAGTCTGCAGTGATCGAAAAAAAAATATCGCCATTCCATCCAGATCTTTGGCCTCGTGTTCGAATTTTGTGTCTTTCGGAACTGGTTGATGATTCCTCAAGTAGTGAGGGTAATAAATATTTGCTGCAAGGACACCACATGATGTCATGGCAATGCAGTTCAGATTGGAAAGCTACAAGCCTACAACACCGAAAGCCACAACACAAGACCAGGGAATGCAGGTTTCAGAAGAGAGAAGAGCATGTAAAAAAAAATACTAAAATAACTAAAAAAAAAACTCTGTCTCGGCAAACGGACGTGCCGAATCAAGAGCCTGTTGCGCATCGGTAGGCCGTGATCTGATGACCAACACGATCTTCAGTTCAAGCAGGCAAGTTGGCCGAAATCCAGGGCTCCAGTCCACGGAGATCGACCCCCAAAGCCACCGTGGCTGGCGTATCACGATGCTGCTCTTGCTCCGTACTCCACTGGACCATCCAACTGGGCAGTGGGGTCCGGCCTGGTGCCTGGGCCTGAGGGCTGCTGTGCAAGCCACCAGGCTGGCCATATGGTTATTGAATCCCAAAAGAACAGTATGGAGATGGCTCCACTGATTCCTGTCCAACCATCCACGATCGTTCTTGCTATCAATGGATTTTTTTCGCCCTGCGAAATTTTTCCCATCACATGCAAATGCGCAGCCAAGCAGTGGGCCCGGAACAATTGTTCTTCCAGCAGGCGCCGGAGCGGCCTTCCGCCGGTCGCTCGAGGAAGGCGCATCCCACGCCTGCTGGGCCGAGCAGGCGATTGGTGGGAGAATTCTGGCCTGCCCGGTTTGCGCATTGCCGCCGTCATCGTTCCTCCACAGAAGGCCTGCCGTCACCCGCCATCCAGGTACGGCCGGAGACTATTAATCCTGACTTCACGCAGTCACCACCGATAGCACGCCGATGATACCTTGCCTGGGTTGGACAGAGTGCGATGCTCTCGTCATTATTCATTCCATCTCCGCAGTAATTCGACCCCCCCCCCCCCCAATTGGTAACCCCGACGTCGGCCCTTTTCTGCCTCTCCGTCGACGTCTTTTTCCCTTCCACCCTTCAATTTGTCTTCAATTCACTTTGCATTGCCTTTCGTGTCCTTCTATCATAGAATTTGGTTATTGTGACTACCCGTGAGTCCTGGCAGCCTCTCTCCACCGAGCATCCGGTCTCCACCAAAGCTGCATTCTTCCTCCCGCAGGAGCATCGAGCCGTCCTTGGTTTGCAAAGTGGCATTCACGTCAATTGATATATCTTCATTGGTCGCTCCCACAGCGCTTTCGACCATCTTGTGCCCACCGGTTTCTCCCCCCCCCCCCCTCCTTCCAGCTAGTTAGGGCTGGATACCTTGAGAACGGAGAGCAAGCGGCCGGCTCGTCAGAATGGTCGCTCAACATTCCCGCCGACTTGTCCGGCCTCTGCTCTACACCTCTGCGGCCCTGGCTGCCGGAGCAGGAGTTCTCTATATCTCATACCGTCCCCGCAATATTCCGGGTTCCGAGCCTGCTGTCGTCCCTCCTCCCGGTTACAGTTCTGGCAAGCTTGTACCGCCGAACTTCCCGCGCATCAAGTCTCGTGATGAACAGATCCTAGATCTTAAACGGAGCTCTGGGATTGTGGATTCTGGGTCTTCCAAAGGTGCTGCGAGCACCATGGGAGGCGTGGAACCCCCCAAGGATGAGCCGTACGATCTCCTGGTCATTGGAGGAGGAGCTACGGGCTCCGGAATCGCACTCGATGCAGCTACACGAGGTCTCAAAGTCGCGGTTATCGAAAGAGACGACTTTAGTGCTGGAACAAGCAGCAAGAGCACGAAGCTAGTTCATGGCGGTGTTCGGTATTTGGAAAAGGCCGTTTGGGAGCTGGACTACAACCAGTATGACCAGAACCTGCTATCTACTACCCTACCAAGTAGCTGAGTCCTGTTGCTGATAGCGCCTGTCCGCCCTCCCCTTCAGGTACAAGCTAGTGAAGGAAGCACTCCGTGAGCGGAAGTACTTCTTGAATACCGCTCCCCATCTTTCTATGTGGCTCCCAATCATGGTTCCCGTTCAGAAGTGGTGGCAGGCGCCATATTTCTGGGCTGGCACCAAGTTCTATGATTTCTTGGCGGGATCGGAAGGCATTGAGAGCTCCTACTTCCTGACGAAGAGCAAGGCCCTGGATGCCTTTCCGATGCTGAAGAAGGACGATCTATTCGGAGCCATGGTTTACTATGGTACGAGGTAGCTGTCCAAAAAATCTGCTGTGGGCGGCTTTCTGTCTTCCCGGCTTCGAATAGTTTGGTTAGCTAACGATCTGCATTCAGATGGGGCCCACAATGACTCTCGCATGAACGTCTCGTTGGCAATGACCGCTGCTCTGTACGGAAGCACAGTGGTCAACCACATGGAAGTGACGGGCCTGACCAAAGATGAGTCGGGTAAGATCAATGGGGCTCGCGTTAAGGATCTGATTGCAGAGAAGAATGGCCAGAAAGCCGAAGAATTCACTGTTCGGGCAAAGGGTGTCATCAATGCGACCGGTCCCTTTTCTGACTCAATCCGAAAGATGGATGACCCCAGCGTGAAGGAGATCGTGGCCCCGAGCTCCGGTGTCCACGTTGTGTTGCCGGGCTACTATAGTCCTTCCAACATGGGGCTGATCGACCCATCCACCTCCGACGGTCGAGTGATCTTTTTCCTGCCATGGCAAGGTAACACGATCGCCGGGACGACGGACCGACCCACAGAAATCACGCCTCATCCGCAACCGGATGAGCAGGACATCGAATGGATTCTGTCGGAGATCCGTGGCTACCTAGCCCCGGATATCAATGTTCGACGGGGTGATGTACTTGCTGCCTGGGCTGGTATTCGGCCTCTGGTGAAGGATCCGAAAGCGAAAAACACCGAGTCATTGGTCCGGAATCACCTCATCACAGTCTCACCGTCAGGTCTGTTGACCTGTGCCGGAGGCAAGTGGACGACTTATCGTCAGATGGCGGAAGAAGCAGTCGATGAGGCCATCAAGACCTTCGGTCTCCAGACCCGGAGGGTGGAGAAGGTCCCGGATATCAGCGGTACAGGGCTAAAGACGGACGAGGTCGACCTGGACGGTTCGTGTCACACACATCAAGTCCGTCTGGTTGGCGCCCACGGCTACTCCAAAACCCTCTTCATCAACCTGATTCAGCACTTCGGTCTTGAAACAGATGTTGCGAAGCATTTAACCGGATCCTACGGCGACCGAGCGTGGCAGGTTGCAGCTTTGTCGTCCCCAACTCACTCTCGGTGGCCGGTTCGAGGCAAGCGTCTCTCACCGTTGTACCCGTTCATTGATGGTGAGGTCCGCTATGCGGTGCGTCATGAGTATGCCCAAACCGCCGTGGATGTGATTGGTCGAAGAACTCGGCTGGCGTTCTTGAACGCCCAAGCGGCCCTGGAGGCTCTTCCTGGTGTGATCGACCTAATGGCAGAAGAACTGAACTGGGACGAGAAGAGGAAAGATCTTGAATGGAAGGAATCCCTCCAATATCTGTCCTCGATGGGTCTTCCGAAGAGCCGTCTGAACATGACCAGGAAAGATGTGGAAAGCGGTAAAGCAATTGCTTTTGACGAAGATGAACGCAAACTGTATTCTAGGACCGGTAAGCCAAGATTGGAACCCTCCAACTTCTCTTTCTTGACACTGTGGATACTGACAATTTTTGGCAGATGGGCCTGCGGACGTACTGGACAGCGACCGACCATTACTCGGAACGGCCAAACAAGACCCGGCAATGCGCCCGGAAGCCCCTGTGAGTAAATAATAATTGTTGTAAAATAATCAGGAAGTCTAGATTTATCACATTCTGGGGATCTTTGTATGCTAGAATGAGAAGCGAGCTATAGAAGCTTATAGACCATTTGGGGGGGGACCATTTTCTCAATGCATGATAATGGAGTTCTTTCTGTGTTGTCAGTTAAGTCTCTTGGCATATTTCACAAAAGTTTCGGTGATAATGGATGCCACAGATCCATGGTATACTGACCGTTGACATCGCCAATGAATGAGTTGCTTTTTTTTTAAACGGTGACACAACACATTTCTTCAACCCTCGGCACCTTGAAGCCCACATGTATCCTCACAGGATTTAATTGATGCGGCGCATGATCGTGTGAGAGTTCGACGACTCGTCCGTATGCGCACCAAACGCCAACCAGTCATGGTCTTTGCTTATCAAGAAGGACAAGCCGGTAGGAATGATCAGAATCAACCAAATGCCTCTTAGGGTTACGGGTACCACTGCCCGAGCTGATCCAAACGGCAGAGAAACGGCACTATCTGCGACTCAGTGCAGTCGGATTACAGGGTTCCCTCATCCCCTGTGGCAGGCAGAAAACGCTGGCTGGAACGGCGCGTTCTGGTCTGTCTATCGGCAAAGCCCTACTCTGTACATGGAGTCCGGAGCCAAGACGACAGGCTGACAGCACTGACAGCGGGCACACCCGCTGCTTAGCGCTGCTAACCCGGCTCACCCAAGCTCCAGGCCGAAGACGTTCTTGAAATCAATAATCACGGCGATGATGGATATCGAAAGGTTCAGCCTCACCGCCTCATCCTCCAGAAATCGCCCCACTCGCTTGCGAGCGCCGTCCTGCAGGCTGCAGGCCACCGTAAACGTGTAAGCCCCTCCTCTGCAGCCCACCCGGTCATCCGAAACCTAAAGTGATAGTCTGTGACAGCGAACACTCGTGGTCCTGCAAGAAAATCGCCGAGCTCAATTTCATGCTTCCCCATCCGGGACCGGTCCGTGCCGTCCTACGGTCCCAGCAAAGAAAATCCACTACCCGAAGTACCTCCCTCGTAGCTACGGAGTACTGACTGGCTTGCTGCCCACAGTTAAGCACCTTCCTAAGATATCGAGCTACGATCGCCGTCATCACGAGACCCTTTTTAGTCTCTGGTCACGAAATGCAACTTGACCGGAGAGACATATTCGACCATCGACGGCCAATCAATTCGTTTCTCCCTTGAAATCCGTCCATCTTGCCTCATTACTCATTGCAGGATCTAAAATAATAAGCCCATGAATCGCGACGTTCTGAATCCCGGATATTCGAGATTGGGAGTTAAGCCTAGTAGCATTGTACCTACAGGCTACAGTCTGATACAGCCTAATTCCTCCCATGCCCCACCATGCCACATGGTGTTGCATGGCCGTTTGGGATCAAAAATGGTCTAACCGTCTACATATCACCCGGTTGCTAGAGAAAGAGAGCATTACTCAAACGGGTCCTTGGGTTCCAGGCTAAGTTTTGGTTCTCTTGGATGCAGACCTGGCAGGCCGGCCTTTGAGCCTGCGCCATTGAAGATGACAAGACCGAGCTTCTTGCCTCACCGACGGACGGCGAACAATAGTTTTGGGTCTATCAACGTGCGTGTCTTCGTAGAAGCATCACTTGCGAAGCTTTGTTAGCGTAGACTCATATTTTTCCAACTCTTCTCAGTGGTCAGTGTGAAAGGAAAACTGTTCCATTCAAGAAAAGGTACGATTCGTCGGGTAAACAAACTCCCTTCCTCCCTGTGCCCTTTTTATTATTGAAAGTTTTCTCTTCTGTTTTCTTATATCGAAGATCTCAGATCTGTACATCTTCCCACCATCACCGTCATAACGAACACCCTCAATCTCGAGACGTTGAAAGGTCTCGTTATGACCAATACAACCTCAATCTCGGATGTTCGACAAGCATTGGATCGTGCGAGAAACAGTGACGACGGTCGCATCGACCCCCAGACCAGCGCTATTCTTGAAACTGCCATTGGCGAGCTCTGGAGGAAGATACAGGCGCAACCCGACAGCTACGTGCTAAGCCGGGACGAGTTTGCTCTTTTCAACTACTTTCGAGAGCGGTTCCGAGGTTCACCTATCGCTCAGAGAGCGGTGGAACGTTTTTGGAACAACTTTCAGGGTGATGCTTCAGATATTGACGGATACGCCACATGAAGCACGAGTGATTTGGAAAGGCGGAGCATGGATTCCAGAACCGGCAGATAAATACGAATGGCCCCCTTGCCCGGCCCCATCAACATCGTTTTGAGTTTCGGATGAATATACATTTATCGTCCTTCTTCCACGTACGGGGAGGCTGCCTTAACGTGCAGCAGGATGTGTTTGCATCGACTGACTGGTTAAAGCACAAGGTAAGGCTTTCCCTGTGGCGTGTCTGTCTATCTTATCATTGGAGCACGTTTAATTTTGGCCTGGCGCTGATGCTGGAGTGAGTCCTCAGTATATTATTCGGTGCGGGTGTCATCTCCGCCATTCAACGTTTCATTGAGTTCCTGTCGCCTGTTATTAAGAAGAGGAGCTTTGGTCAAACTATGTATAATCGATTTGCTGATCACCTGACATCATTTGGTTGCCATCCAATTCGATAATTCTGCTTTCGAGGGTTTCTTGAGTCTCGTTCTGTCTTTGATATAACCAACTTCGATATACACCCCACTGTTCTCATTCCCCGGGGCACTGATTCGGCGCAGTATGGAGTTTCCCGGTTTTCCACAAGAAATGGCGCATTCTTGGTTTTGACTATTCGCGGTTGTCAGATTGCAATAATAAAGCGAGTTTGGACCAGAATATACTAGTAGATTCATTAGTCTAGCTTCCCAAGAGATGAATAATTGGGCACAACCTAACGCAAATCTTAACCCGTTGCAACAGTAATCTTTTGATCAACTCCTATCACGAACGGCGCATGTGATATATTGCCCACATGGAGCCCACTTCAGGCCCTCGACTAGAAGCCGCTTCGTGACCCGTGAGGTGAGTGTGAGGGGCCGGAGAGCCCGACGATGAAATACCTCTCTCTCTGTTTTGCCTATCGCGTCCCTGAGACCCACCTTTCGAGCGATACCGTAGCGCTCTGCGGCGCTGGCACTGTGTGCTGAAGAAGAGACTGCAGCTCGTCACTTCGGTTATCTGCATGGCAGGCAATACGGAAGTCATCCAAGTGGTGTGTACGGGCGGGGGATCGATTTGATTTGCTACTTGAATCGCAAATGCAGGCAAGTTCTTTCCACAGGTTGTCCTGTTTGATTTCCCCCAATCCAATCAAGGCGTGTTAGCTCTGGAATTTCGGGTTAAATTTTGAATTGTGCTGCACATACATGAACACATGCCCTGGACGCCTGCAAAGGATCCCATTGGCCGGATACATATTGTCGTCTCTGTGGATAAGAAGAAACAGCACTAGTTATGAATGTATCGCTAATTACTGAATCAGCACACAAGTTTACATGCATGTCTATTTTAGGCTTCTCTATCTACCTATGTGGTAGGTGTAGCTAGGCACGTGTATGTACTCTGACGACCCTGAAATTTAACTAATGATCGAATATGAGATGAGATGCTCCCTGAAAGTGGGGAATGTAAGGGCATTGAGATGCGCTGCAGAAGACTACTGATGAATTACATCCTCTTTTTTCTCCCTTCTCATGGTGATCAGGTCGCAGATACGTTATACTGTGTCTCGTTACTGTAACTTCTTTTATTGGTGGGTCCCTGGCCCCGCGCTGTCACTCCCCCACATTTAGCCTTCACGGCGGTTGCCGTTTAGATTTTTGACAAACTCATGCGCGATTTGATCAGTGCTTTAGCATCAATCAGTGGGCTTTATAGAGTTTGACAGCCCTGAAAGGACTAGCGCAACATGGTTTACTATTTTACCTCGAACGTGGTGTCCCCTCCAGCAACAATTTATGTTGGAAAAGACAAGTACGAAAGTATGGATGATTTTGCAACCTCGGGTGACGGAAACAGGTGTCTGATCGATTGTCTTGACAGATGAGGAACTCATCAAGTACGGGTTGGATAAAGATGTTTGGTAATACAGTCCTGATTACAAACTTCTTTATCTGCAAGACTGCATTGCTGACATCAACAACTGGCGATGAAGGGTTTGTCTCGCGTCTATCCGCCGCTCGTTATATTATTTCAAGACCGCCACCTGACCGGATCGGCAGTTTCACGTCGATAATCTGTCCAGTGCGCATGTGTACCTACGTCTAAGAGATAACGAGTCCTGGGAAAACATCCCAAAAGAGCTTCTAGAAGACTGTGCACAGCTAACGAAAGCGAATTCTATCGAAGGTAATCATGGTACATCGTAATTCGGCTTCTGTTGTGGCTGATTCATCGGACAGGGAACAAAAAGGACAATATTACTGTGATCTATACACCGTGGTCAAATCTCATGAAGGATGGATCCATGGCAACAGGCCAGGTGTCTTTCCATAATCCTAAACTGACGAAAAGGATATTTGTTCCCACTCGCCAAAACCATATTGTCAACCGGTTGAACAAGACGCGCGTCGAGAAGTTTCCTGATCTCATGGCAGAGAAGGAAGAGTACTTGAAACAAAAGAGAAGAGAAGAAAGAAGAATCAGAGAGGAGAAGAAAGCCGCGGAGAAGAGAGAGAAGAAGGAGCGGGAGCAGTTGAAATGGCAGAAGGAGCACGCCTATGACGACTTAATGAGTGAAGAGAACATTCAGCAGAGCAGCAATCAGGATCGAGATCCAAACTTCCTCGACGACTTTATGTAATTCGGAGCCTACAATAACGGGACAGGGAAAGATGTCTACTATCAACCTCAGCGCTCCAAGCCGCGGTTCCACATCTTTTAAATGCATTGCCGAAGCGAGCACAGATGCAGAAATCCGCTCAATCGCTTCTTGCAGGGAGATATTGCCTTTATATGTCCAAGTTTGCCCTGCCGAGATCTACAGATAAGGGAGCAATCGATGGTGCCAAAAAAGGAAGAAAAGGCCAAGGGATGAGGAGCTAAGTGAAGGGGTGATAGAATGAAGGGGGCCATGAGATGAGAATGATGGGTTGTCATATTTTCTGGCTCTTTAGATGACCCAGGCCATTTCCTGTGCTGTGCCAAATGTCGGATCTTCATACTGACTCGACTTTACACAAAGACAAGAAACATGCGATCATGTTGTCTTTGGGACTCGAGGCCATCGAGTATGCTGCTTCATTACTTGGCACCCACCGAGTATTCAGAACTGCTGATGCAATATGGAGTAAAATTGAGCTATAACTCATGTGTATCACATAGGTGCCCGGTGTTATACTCGAATCGGGTTTGCGGATCCCGATGCCTGGTATTGTAAAACGTATCTCCGATGCGACGATTGTCCAGCGGTAGGAGCCAGACATCTTGTACAGTTTTTTAGGTGAAGGATTAATGAAGATCATCTCATGGAATATTAATATTGCCTAGACTTTTGGTCAGTACGTTATTCGGATTTTCAAGGAGCGTTTCGATATTGGAACGCGTAGGTAGACATCTCATGAGACGACAATGCTGAAGAATAAACAAAATGTCAGCATCTGAATAGAAGCACTTCACACCTGTTTGATTGTTTCGTGGAAGAAACACTCAGTAGTCACCATTGTTGACTACTTCCGCAATTGGTTGCACATGGCCAAACCTCACTTACCCGGTGGCACGGGAAGCTCAACTGAACGCCTCAGCCGCGCTAGTGCTGTTGACATGCGTGTCCTGTGCCAACGACCCGCTCTCTTGCGTATAGCAAAGACTATTACCAACACCGTCAATAATAAGCTGAAGTACAAAGAAAATGCCTACAGATAACCAATCTTCTGCGTCTCAAGGTCTGGATGACTCTGGGATCTTCAATTATGGATTCTGACAGATTGGATCTAGGCCCGAAGTCAAAGAAGAACAAGAAGAACAGGAACGCTGCCAAATCCAAGACAGATGGTAATGGAGGCAACGATGATGCGCATACAGAAGACGCAACCGGGGAAGCATCCGATAACAACTCTGAGGCGTCTATACCAATTGTGTGTGACTGCAACGACAATGCCTTCTAGCTTTCGGTGGCTGACCTGAATCAATAGGATCGACCTCATGATACCATAAATGGGACACCGGACGAAGACGAGGAGGAAGCGGAAGCAGAGGGTAAAAGTGATATCCGAAAACAAATATCTGAGCAAAGCAATATTCTTCCTGTCCGGGATAGAAAACGGCCTGATGAAACAGCGAACTCCGCGCCTTCTCCTATCGACGCCGAAAAGAAGCTCGCTGCGCTTGTGCGAGACCGGGACTCTCTTCGAGCAGAAGTAACCGAGATGCGAAAGTCTTTGGAGGAGATACAACTGAAACACCAGGAGGAGATGGAAGCTTTACAACGCCGGCTGGCCGAGTCAGAGTCGAAGAAGGAACACGCTGAGAATCAGTTCCAGAAATTATTAGAGAGGGTTAATACTATCAAGTCGCAACTCGGAGAGAGGATGAAGGAGGATGCTGTATGCTTGCTCTTGTCCCTGCTCCCTCGGATTTTGCTAAATGCTTGTTTAGGAAGAGTTGGCTCAGGCGAGATCTCGGATTGAAGAGCTAGAGGAACAGAATTCCAACTTGAAGACTGAGCTTGACTCGAAGGCCTCCGAGATAGCAGAGCTATCGAAGGAAGCAGAACAGAGATCAAGGGAGCTTTCCAGCTTACGAAACAGAACAAACTTATCTCAACAGAACTGGTTGAAGGAAAAGGAGGAATTACTTGAACAGGAGGCTTACCTTCGTGCGGAATTTGAGGAGGCGAAACAAGCGATGCACAATTGGGAGGTTTTAGCCATGGAGGAACGGTCTATTCGGGAGGGGCTTGGAGAAAAAGTGGTCGATTTGGAAGAACAGCTCTCCAGTCTCAAAGAAGAATACGAAAAGGTAACGGCCGAGTGCAACAGTCAATCGGTAACTGTTGACGGGCTACAACGGGCTTTACAAGAGATCCAGACAGGTACCGATTTTCTTCGGTTTTTGGTTCGAAGATGAAAAAGCTAACAATCACCGTCTCAGCTCGAAAACAAGAACTGCGTGAACTTGTACAGAGCTCTGATGCTCAGTTAGAAGAACTGAGGAAGTCTCTACGAGAAGCGGAGAAGAGGGCTTCAGATGCTGAGTCTGCACTCCAAAGTGCTCAGAAAGAGCTGGAGAGACTGCAGCCTTTCGAAAAAGAAGTAAAAGAGAAGAATCTTCTCATCGGCAAATTGAGGCATGAAGCTGTTACTCTCAACGATCATTTGACGAAAGCTTTGAGATTCCTAAAGAGAGGCAAACCAGAGGATAATGTTGATAGGTAAGATCAGTTCTGATAGGCTTTGTTTGAATCTTCTAATGTCTCTCTCTTTTTGCAGACATATTGTCACCAACCACCTCCTCCATTTCCTTGCTCTTGATCGCTCGGATCCAAAAAAGTTTGAAATATTACAGCTCATTGCAGCCCTTCTACAATGGACGGATGGTAGGTGCCTCCTCGCCAATCCTTGCCTGCCGAGAGTCTTTATTTACAAATCCTCCAGACCAACGTGAACAAGCTGGACTTGCACGTCCGGGAACCTCAAACACGTCCGGTGGCCTTAGAGCTTCAAGCTTCTCGGTTCACCGAACACCAAGCACACCGTCATTAGCAACTGAATTCCTCGAAAATGGGAGCACAGGCAAGGAGTCGCTTGCGGAGCTCTGGTCTAATTTCCTTGAACAAGAGGCTCAAGCTGGCGGCGGAAATGCGGGCAGAGGTGGAGCTTCAAACGCCGGCTTGAAATCCCCTTGAATGATTCCATGACATTTTCGAGATGATTTGGCATTACTTGATGATCACTTTAGACTCATATCATACCCCAGCATGGGCTTAGTATTGTTCCAGGGTTTGCAACCTCTCACTGTATACAATTGAGTCCTTGGAAAGGACATATGTTTAGTATAGTGATTACTACATTTAGAGTCAATGCTCTCATTTCAAGACGTGTGGAGTCTGGTCTGTCATTCTGAATTGCAACCGTTCTAACCATTGTCGTTGCAGTTTGATCAAGTAGAGGCGGGGTGGCAAGCGGGGAATCTCCGTACGTTTTTTTGGTCCCGCCGAAGGTTCACCGCCTGGCGCATGTCTAGTAGTAACAGTGTTCCCAAACAATTGTTATTTATCTGAACATATGCACAGAGCCCTGAGAATCAGTGCCAGTGCGCTCCGTTTTCGCAGTGCTTGTCCTACTTGGTACTGTGGCGTTTTCTCAACAATGGCCACTTCTTCAGGTGCACACTTTCCTCTTGGTTGAACTTTGTTGCCGTCTCGAGTTTCTCCGATCTCAGGGCTGACAAGGGAATTACGTCTGACTCTCTCTATATATAGTCCAGAAATACCGACCTGTAGTCGTATCAGGGCCTTCTGGAACTGGGAAATCGACTCTTCTGAAGAGGCTCTTTGCCGAATTCCCTGACACTTTCGGCTTCTCTGTTTCTCGTAAGGCAGCCCCAAGAGAGCCCTTCTTTTCCATTCGCCATACTTTTAAGCGCACTTGTCCTGACTTCCTCTTTTTCGCCGCGCAATAAAAAGACACGACGAGAGCTCCTCGACCGGGCGAACAAAATGGACGGGAATATTACTTCACGACAAAGGAAGAATTCCTCGACCTTGTGAGCAAAAACGGATTCATCGAAGTAAGGAGCTAGAGGAGTCAAGACTATTCTTATTGCTCCGTAGAGCAGAATCTGTTAGGAAGTCTTATACTAATAGATACTAAGCATGCGCAATTTGGAGGAAACTATTATGGCACCAGCGTTAAGGCAGTCAAGGACATCGCGGGAAAAGGGAAAATATGTATTTTGGATATCGAGATGGAGGTATGTATTATGGGAGGGAGATGGGGATTCACTCTCCACGAGATGAAGAGTAGGGAGAGGATCTTCTGACTGACGATGTCTGCTTTTGCTGCTTCTCTACAGGGTGTCAAACAAGTCAAGCGCACAGATTTGAATGCTCGGTTCTTGTTCCTGGCGCCGCCGTCGCTGGAAGAATTGGAACGAAGACTTCGTGGCCGAGGCACAGAAACGGAGGATAGCATGAACAAGAGATTAGCGCAGGCGAAGAATGAGTTGGAGTATGCCAAACAGCCTGGTGCACATGACAAGATCGTTGTCAACGACGATCTGGATCGGGCCTATGCAGAAATGCGGGATTGGATTGTGGATGGTGGGAAGTTTGGAGCGACCGCATAAATTAATCGAATATAGAGAAGAAGTGAGGGCAACCGATGACATGCGTGGATATTGTCTCAATCTACATACATACCCCTGAAAGAGGCATGAGTTTCATACTCCGCTGAGCACTTGGGAGTTGGTTTTTGGTTGAAAGGAATCCGAAGATATCGAACGAAAGCAAAGTAGACCGCTAGGTCTGCGAGTTTTGCAAGTTTCAGAAGTGCCTAAGAGAAATTGATGGGAAATGGTTATTCAGTAGAATAACTAATAACATAAATACATGAATGAAGTTTGAATCGGGGGTCGCCGTGTATTACGTATTCTCTGAGCAATAATAGCGACAAAAAAGCAGAAGCATAGTAAGGAAAATAGAGTCGCTAGTCGAGCTTAAGTCATTCTCCGGGTAGGGAGAGGGAGTAAGAGGGGTCACATATGAGAAAAATAAGATATTCGCAAAGACAACGTGGAGTTAAAAATGGATATCTGGAATGGTAAAAAAAGCTCCCACTGGCAGAAATCGGCAAGAAACGTTTTTGATAAGACTTCCTCTCTAATGCCCACACCCCTCCGAGTTTTTTCCTTTCTGCCTCTTCTTCTCCATCTCGTCTGGCATTCTCTCACATTGCCATCTTGACGACCAGCAATGTCTGAGAATATCCCCGGAAAACTTCTCTGGAAAGTACCGAAATCAGTAGCCGTTCATGGTCACTCTCTGAGAGTTACGGCTGAGTTCTCGGTCGGCAGATGGACTGATGGGCCGGTTTCCGGTATTGTGACCTCCGGTAGCGCTGCTCTCCTTCAGAGCCAGCAGCTGCTTGGCACGGAACGTCTCATAGTGGATCTGGCTGGTGGTTTCGATAAGATCCTGGAGATGGGTACGGGTGAGGAAGTTTCGAAGGTAAACAAATTCGCAGTGGTTCTCATCCTCGACATTGATCACACCCCAGCGATTCTGACGGCCCCGAACCTGCTTTCCGTTCACGACAATGTTCTTCTCGCTACCAACAACTGCAAAGGGAATGATGTCCTATCTAATTGTTAGCCGTCATCATCACGATGATCTTCCATTACAGCCTAGGTA
This sequence comes from Rasamsonia emersonii CBS 393.64, assembly GCF_000968595.1. Lineage (NCBI taxonomy): Eukaryota > Fungi > Ascomycota > Eurotiomycetes > Eurotiales > Trichocomaceae > Rasamsonia > Rasamsonia emersonii. The sequence goes on from NW_013563256.1 coordinate 54,756, forward strand.
CCTTGATCTGAGCATTCATGGCGCGCTCCTCATCATCGAGCTCGTCGTTATCGTAGGGATACATCTTCAGGTTGTGGAAGGCAAATTCTTCCTTGATTCTCTCTTTGAAGGCTTGTCGTTCCTCAAGAGTCAGGGAATCAGCCTTCGCAATAACGGGAACGACATTGACAACATCAGACAGCTTCTTGAGCACGACGATGTCAATTGGTTTCAGTCTGTTCCCAACAGTCAGCATTTGGCCTGATTGCGCTGCATTTCGTGAGCCTTACGCATGGCCGGATGGCTGGATGAAAAACAAGCAGCAGTGAATCCGAGTGTCCTGGATGTAACGCTCGCGCTGTGCGGTAAGCTCCTTTCGGAGATATGCCGAATGCTGGTCTTTAATGTACTTCACAATCGGGTCCCAGCTATGTCACAAATCAGTAGTTATTCGCGCGCATCGATGGATATCCATGACATACCATCGGTCGTTGTTCACCTGGTCACCATAACCGGGGGTATCAACAATGTTCAGCCTCAGACGCACACCATTCTCCTCAATGACTTAAAATACTGATCAGCAGTGTCTTCCACATTCCCACGAGCTGGTCAACATACTGTGCGAGACGGTCTGGATCTCAGTAGTCGAACGAACTGGTTCATTAGGGGTCAGACGACCCTTGGAATCGATCAGGTGCGAGGCGAAGATGGTGTTGATCAGAGTCGACTTCCCCAGACCAGTTTGACCTGCGATTGGCATGTGGCTGTCAGAAGATTGCTAGCACGGAAAGATATAGAAGTCGGCACTAACCAACAACCATGACATTGAACTGAAAGCCACGCTTCAGGAGCTTCCGCTCAATCTGAGACGTAATGCTGTCGAAACCGACATGGCTGCGAGGAAAGACCGTGGCCGGCTGTGACGACGCGTTCGCAGCAGCGGAAGCCATGGTAAGTAAACAAGAGAGCGCAACCTAGAAGAGGCAGCAGACACGATGGCTTGGATGAGGGCGGAGGAACGGGTCGCCTGAACAGAGGAAAGACAAGACCAATGGTCAAACCAGATATTTTGAACTGGAATTCCCCAGAGATTGCTTAAGAGACGTTTGGGCCAGAGGTCGGGCGGTTACCCCCTATTGTCGCTTGCTCTCGCGGATCAGGGGGGACAGAGCGCCTAGGCCTCATTGGGACTAGCGGCCGGCTTTGTTTCTCACGGGTGGTCAGCTGTGGTGCTCGTGACCGCCCGATGAGGAAAGCGCTGAAATGCAAACTGAATTGATATCGTGCTTGCTGCTTCGATGAGATTGCTGCCCGCATCCTCCACCTTAGTTCGACAACCCCATTGAGATCTTTCTCTCTCTCTGCCTTTCCTTTCTTGGCCGTGTTTCCACTAGTCATGGCTTTGCAAGCCTTACGGCCCTCCGCCGCACGATTCTTTTCGCGCCCAGCCCTGTCCGCTTCGATCTCGCCGGTCTCGTTCGCCGTGGAGAGATGGACTCGTCATCTGCAAAATAGTGTTCATATTGCTGGTGCTACATTATTGACCGGAGCTTCAACGTGGAGCATTCCCTCGTTACTATCTGACATCTGGGACTCCGTTCTCCGCGCCGTGCCGAAGAAGAAGACCTCGCACATGAAGAAGCGCCACAGGCAGATGGCAGGGAAAGCTTTGAAGGATGTCAAAGCTCTCAACAGATGCCCCGGGTGCGGCCAGATCAAAAGGGCACACGTACTGTGCGCCCACTGTGTCAAAGGTAGGAGTGTGCTCCAAAAGTCGTAGTCTGTGCTTGCTGCTAACACATGGGCGGAAAGATATTAAGGAATCATGGCGAGAAATTCTTAAGGAGTAGAGATGACAGTGATGATGCAAAATAAGGATTAGAGGCCAATTGTACTTTTATGGGTTGTGAAAAATATGCTGCATGTACTTGGCGTCGGGTTGTCATTGAGGATTTTGTACTCTTTTCTATCTCTAAATACAAATAGTCAGTTGATCAGCTATTCAAGAGTCATGTTGTTTTTAGAGAAAAGAGAAGCTGTAACAATTCATCAGTGTCGTGCAACATGAGAGCCAGGTTGGGCTAGTCGATTGTAAGCTGGGAATAATTTCCTCCCCATTCATGATCTCACGGGTCTCTCATTTTGCCAAGAGTCCAACACCACACGACCCAAGAGCCGCTGCAAGCTGCATGTACCCCTCAAAGAGATCCCACCTGTAAAGGGGAAATTGAAAGGATGGTAAGACCCAGATTCATATCCCAAAGTAAAAGCTCTAACATGGAGATTACTGGAAGTCGAAGCAATATCTGTCCTGGAGTTCAGCGGACAATGGTGCGTTCAAAGTCAACGCCGTTTTATTGAATTAATTAGTCTCTTCACTCCAAGCACTAAAACTGATATACATGACAGCTCATCCTATCGACATTTTCTCCCTGGCTGTGACGTCGAATCAAATCTTATCTGCTTCTGGAGCCTCTTCATTAAAGGTTCATTCAACCACGGATGCGGATTTTCCCTTAGCACAATCTCTTGATGGCGCACATAAAATTGGATGCCATCACGTGGTGACATCTGGCAATGGACTGAGAGCAGCCAGTGTTGGCTTCGGGGGAGAGATACGGATCTGGTCCTGTCAAGATGGGACTTGGGTTGAAGATGGAGATATTTCAGGTCTTTCATATGTTTCCCATTAGTTGACTTGAGCCTTATTATTACTAACATACATACAGCAGGTGTTGGGAAATCAGAAGTCTGGGCAATTGCCTTGTCAGAAGACGGGCAGACTCTTGCTGGAACTACTCATGATGGCCACATCAAAGTTTGGGACTTGAGCGCCAACGGCGAGGAAATTCGAGATTTTGAGACCAAGGGCAGTTTCGGTACCTGCATTGACATGGTATGTCGCCAAAACTTTCCGCTGTCTTGAACGTTCACGCATGCTAACATACTGTCCTCTAGTCTGCCGATGGCCAATACATAGCGAGCGGTCATGAGAATGGGAGCATATACATATTCAGCAACGAGACGGGTCGAATGCCGTTCTCTCTGTCGGGTAAGTATCCATTTGCACCATTGGGGAGAATAACTGAGGAATATCGATCTGCTGATAGTTTACAGGCCTGGTAAAGCCAGTCCGTGCCATAGCGTTTTCTCCCGGGGGGAAACTTCTGGCCGCAGCGGGAGACTCGAGAGTGATTGTATTGTACGATACTTCTTCGGGGGAGCAAGTTGCTCATCTCTCTGGTCATTCAGCGTGGATATTATCCCTTGACTGGAGCCATACTGGAGAGTATCTCCTCAGTGGGTAAGTCTATCTATGAAGCTTTTATATATTATGTGAGAGAAACCCTACCTGACACTAAACCAGGTCCTTTGATGGAAAGGTGAAAGTATGGTCTGTTGAACGGAGAGCTTGTGTTGCTACTCACTCAGAAACGGATAAAGCTGTCTGGAGCGTCAAATGGTTGCCAAAGGTCGGGAAAACAGAAGGATTTGCTACCGCCGGAGCGAACCGCAGCATATCATTCTACCGAGAGGCTACTGGCGGATAAACCATACGCTTCGTACCTATTTGCTATGTTCTCTCACGATGAAAGGTTTCATGTTAGGAGCAATACTACATGGTTTCAGTGCTCCGTGACCTGCACCTCAGTATCCTCCTGGCACTAGTTCCGACACATGCCTAATTTATTCTGTCTATTGTGTTACGAAGCAACACCCGCTGCCTTGAAGATTTGCGCTCTTTCAAGTCAGTATTAGAACAAGAGAAGTCTTGCCATCGACGTATCGTCTCAATTCCAACTTTATACTGTAAAGATCATGAATCATAAGTGGTATCACTGATTAAAAAAACATTAAAAAAAGACAAAGGGGGAACAAAAAACAACCGCCTTGCCGAAGGTATCGTCACTTCATGGCCTCCACAAAGAGTTTGCGCATTCTCTTTAGGAGTGCACCAAAGTCTCGATCTTCGTTGACAATCTCCAATTCGCGGTCAATGGCGGCCCTGTCCAATTTCGGTTTCGTGTGGAATATCTCATAGTCGCGAGAAGCTGTTCCAAGTTCAAACCAAGCTTCCCTTTCCCAATCTTTCTCAAGAAGGTGGGTATAAACAAACTTCAGACGATCCTCCCTGCCAGCCCCTTCGATTCGAAGGCAAAGATAGTCTTGCCAGAATTCCAATTCGGGGACGTTGAGCCGTGCTTGAGCATCGAGATATCGCGCATGAGCTTTCTGGGCTTCCAGTTTCTGATTGATTGCCTTCTGGGTCTCGGCGATCTGTTGCTTGAGTCGATCACGCTTGGCGAGCCGAGCATCTCGTTCCATTGTAATCGAAGAGATGGCTGCGTGCATTTCAGCAGCCTCAGCAGCCTCTTTCTGTAGAGTTTGCGCATGCGATTGCGACTTCAAAGTGAGAATTTCAATGTCCCTTTGCTTCATCCGCTGGTCCTCTTTATTACTATTGTCAGAACAAGCTCACCCACTTGAGACACAACACGGAAACCTACCTTGTAGTTCTGCGAGATTGATACGAAATTGGTTCCGTTCTTCCAACACCTGCTTCCTCCCTCGTTCAATGAAGGCATCGAATTTGGCCGTGAACTGCGCCATGCGGCTGCGTAGATCTTCGAATCCAAAGTTGATACTGGGGAGAGAATCGGCCATGGATGGGGCTTCAGCGGATGCGAGCGGAGGCCGCATGCCGCTCGTGGAGAGGGACGGCTCGAAAGAGGCCATATTGTAATTCCGGAAAACTATTCAAAGAAACTGGATGAGATAGCCGTTGTGAAGAAGTGTGTTGACTATTTCAGTTGCGCGTCAAATTGATTGTCCTGCGCGGCTCCAAGGGCGCGATAACACTCGCAGTGGTGTTGAAGCTAGTGTCCCGCGCTAATAATAACAGTTGTTGCGGCGCAACCAGCAGCTGTCAGCCACATCGAACCGCAGAGCCAAGCTTTTTTTGGTTTAAAGCATCTAAACTTCTGCTCTTCTAGAGAAAAGCTTTGGCCAAGCCCGCGATAAAATCATATAGCACGCCACACCACGCGTGACAACTACTTTGATTCCTCAGCTACGCGTCCTGCGCTTTCTGTAATCCATGCTGAGGTACCTAGTCCGTCTACAGACTAGCTCTTCATCCGCGCTTTCGAAATGGTTGGTCCTCTAGATCCTGCATATAGAATACCGAGCAGAACCAGTCCAGATGGATGAACGCCGCACCGATGCTCTTCAATACGGGCATACGGGGACGGCAGTCTATCTGCCAGAAACCCAGTCCTGGCACTTTTCCCGCAACCTTGCACGCCGTAAGTCCGCCAGATATAGATGGAGCTCCCGCCACGTGGTTGCTGATGATCTCCCAGCGTCTTTCCTTTCCTACACCGGGGTGACGAAAACTACAGTGCCTCCTTCAAATTTGTCGTCGAGAAACCCAGAAAAGCAGAGACGCTGGAAAGGATCTTTCCTGAAGGCACATCCGGAGTTTACTGCAAGCCCCTCTATCGGGCGATCCGAAGAGTTGTCAGGCGTCATCACCACGATCTCAGAAACATGCGATCCCCAAGTGTCTGCTCTTCTCGATTTCGGGTATGCTGTGGATCTTGAAAACGACAGAACTGGTATTCGAACTGTGCCGATAGCAGTGGCCGCTTCCGGAGAAAACGGCAACACCCTTACCTTGATGAGGATCGAAGATGAACTGGTAGGCTGGGAACAAGACGAAGGGCGACGAGTGCGTGTTCCTTCTATCGGTAATGTAGAGACTGCAAAATGGGCTGGCAGTGCTGCGCCTATACGTCAGATACGTTTTTCACAGACCGTGGAAGAACCGGCTGGATGGATGGCTGTGCGGTTTCCGCTGTCCACAATCATATTTCGGCCCCTATTTCACAGAGATCGCGTCCCTATAAGGCATGGTGGTGCTGGTCATGCTCCCATCGTGCCTGTGCATAACTCGCGCCTCGACCCCAACCCTGTCGTGGAAATTCCGACTTCCAAGACTGGTGGATTTACTCATGTCGATGTAACTTTCAATCCATGGTATCAGAAACAGTTTGGTATCATTGATGAACGTGGAAAATGGAGTATATGGAATATATCTGGCAGAAAAAACCGTGAATTTGCAGAGTGCGCGCAATCAGGCTCCGTACCCTGCCTTGAATATGATGAGAACGAAGACATCGGTAACAAGCCGCTGTATGATGGATGGGGTGCTATCGAATGGGTTGGGAGCGTCAATAAATTTATTGTGTGCAATCGACGTTGCATGGTTCTTTACGTGATGGAAAGCGACACTGTTCTGCCTTATCCTGTCGAGCTCGGATTGAAGCGAAAGTCTGAATGGATATTGGACATCAAGAGGAGCTCTTCGCAAATGTCTCGTGTCTTTATTCTTACTAGTTCGAGAATCTTTTTCCTCGATGTCGATTCTAGCCTGGTTTCCAATGGCGACGGATATACCAAGTCATCCGTCTTTCCTCAGCTCTCATGGAGGCATTTTCGCGATCCTGAAGACATAACCTTACGCCTTGCTTCTCTTTCCGTAGGCGAAGGTGAGAAAAATGGCTCAACTTCCTAGGGACTTTGCTGACCTGTGTTTCAGATTTCTTCTTAATTCTTTACTCTCGTCTAAATGATCTGGGCCTGGGGTTTCAGGTTCCTCATCTGTCTGAGGCAGATGCCGTGCCTGTTTCTGTTCCTGATCCTTTTGTTGTGCACATCCCGAAGAGGCCACCTGATCAAGAGAAGCCGAACGGTGTCCGAAATGAATCCCATTTTCTGACTCTACTGTTCAAGGAAGTTGAACAAGCGCCCCCCGGAAACAAGACCGATTTTACCCCCTCTGCCCGGCTTGCAAAGCTTTTCATTCTAGATGCAAGCCTTGCGGTTCAAGAATCCTTGTTTTTTGCGCCTCTTGATAATGATGGTGATCTGCAAGAGATTGATATGCCGCTGAGTCGGGATGTCTTGCGTTTGAAAAGACGGAATGCGGGGGTACGGAGGAGCAGAAGAGCGGACTTCGTTGTGGATGACTTCGATGAATCCACGACTGTAGCAATTAAGCCCCATAACGTACGGGCTGCCCCGGCATTGCTTTCCTCGACTCTATCCTGGACTGTTGACTGCACCGCTGCATACTCGGCTGTAATCGGTGAGAAAATACCATCTGCGCGAAGAAGCGATGTGAAGCCTATGCATGATAAAGGTTTCAAGGATTGTCTGGAAAACCTGGCGAAATTGGTTCTCGAATCTGACAACAAAGACTCGGCTACTTCTCAGACTATGTAAGATGACCCTACTTCTATGCTTCCATCCCATATATGTCCATTTACTGACTACCCGAATGTCAGGCTTGAAATAGTTAACTGTACCCCTTTCTTGGATGACATAGATCAAAATGTTCGAGATCTTGAGCGGTTCAGGGCCGAAATTTGTCACGTCAAGGACAGACATGGCAAGAACTTAATACATTACCTGCCATTGAAAGTTGGTTGTGGAATCACCGAGAGATTTATCAGGTTAGGCGATTCATATCAGCAAGTTGACATCATGCAATTATATGATCGCCTCATCCATGATTGGTTGTCTGTTTTGCCCCATGATGTACCGGGGCGGACAAGGATATTCAAGGAGAAAATGATCAGGAACATCACCGCGGAATTATGTTTGGCAAGAATTTTCCATGTTCGGCCTCCGAATCTTGCCCCGAATGGCTCCACAGAAGATCAAGAAGCCATTTCATATGACGCGGAGCTCCCTGATCTCCCTGAGAAAAGGGCACAGACCCAAAGAACACTGAGTGATGGCGAATCAGCTCCACCAGAAATACCCGATGAGCTTGCTGTGGCTTCTGTAGATTTGAGTCCCGCCACAGGTCAACAGGAGCCAGTTACTGTTTCTGCCCTCATCCGGCTGAATTCCTTGACTACTTGCCATGACCACAGTCCCTTTCCAAAGACTGTGAATGACGTTCTCTCCCATTGGGTTCCTGGAGGCGACCCAGGTCTCTATGATTGGCAAAAGATAGTCAGAGAAGAGGAAGCAGAAAAGTCGAAAGCGGATAATAAACTGACAACCCCAAAGCACAAAATACGGGGACGATCACAACCAACTCTTGCCGGTGAGGATTCCATGCTTGCACGCTCGTCTCCAATTGTCCCCATCGTGCAACATTTCGGAAGTCAACCTCAAGGCGAACATCTGCGGACGAAGTTGCAAAGCAGTCAAGTTACCGATGAGAATCTTCCGATGACGCAAATTGAACGAGGTGTCTTCGGTGGCAGAGACTCAACTAAAAAGAGCATCTCAAAGGCACGGAAGAAAAAGAGAGCGGCAGGGTTCTGAGCCGCATCGCAAGCGGTTAATGCTGACAAGGCATTATTATGGTCTGTGATTGCATTTGTGTAGTATATATATAAATAATATTATATCGCTTATTTTCTATAAACCAAACCAACTTTTTTACTCCTTGACTATGGGCAATGTCCCTGGACATTGGAAGGCTGATAGGACATGACAGCGGTATCCAGCAGCAGACGGAAACCATCATTCTAGAACGCTGCATTAAATAAACGTAAGAATAAAAATAGCTCTCAGGCTATTTTTTTTTCTGGGGCCTTTTTTTGTTAAAACCTATAAAGAGCTCAGTGATGTGCTGTGCAGTCCGTGCTATGTCCAAAGCTGCCCGATTCAAGGCCATCCACGGAGAATAGACTGAGATGCGACAGGGCTGGCGATACACCTAAAAGCGGGCTCGAGACTGTATTCTCACGAGAGGCCATTCGGGAACACTAATTTCGTACATCTGTGCCAGGTTGACTATCCTGTCGTGTGACCATAGTAGTAAGGACTTGTGTATCATCTTTGTGTATCATCCCTTGAACAGCGACTAGCATAATAACCACCAGTCGCTCTGCAAAGTAACTCCGATTCGGAAACAGATAGCGAAACCGGAAAAGAAATAGGGGAGAGGTGGTGTCCCACCATATAAGTAATGAACTGTTTCGCATCCAACTTAGGCTGTGGTAGTTAAGTTGATTGGTTACAAGTCGTTGGAGAAGCGCATGATCATCAAGCTTGGCTCCTACGTTACCGTAGACCATCTCGAACGGGCTTGGACTTGATACCCGGTAAAGAAAGGAGGTAGACAGTGACGAGACTTGGTGTGTGTGCTACGTTGGGTGTTTTCCTTGCGTAACAACTAGCAATGAATGTGATTGTTAGGGACTCCGTTGGTGTTGGGAAGGGGAAGGAAAGCCCGGATTAGGTGATCAAGCATAGGTATGATTACAAACAATATTTACTCCGTAGAAATATCCATTAGAAATAGGCGACACCTGGCTGTAATTGCTACACAAGCCAAGGAAGAAATCTGTCATTTACTTCCAAGCTTTGATTCCCTTGTGATTGCACCTACGATTTCTTTTTCCGATTGAAGACTTGTGGCCACTGGCTTAGCTTCCTCGTGGCATCGTATCCCTCCTCCGTGACTCCGTCCGAATACCCCGCAGCCGCATCACTTCCAGATCAACGCGAGATCTTTGGGCAATAATAACGGCCACTTCCTCCAACAATATGTCTGAACATACGTACAAATTCAATGTCTCTATGAGCTGCGGCGGCTGCTCTGGCGCCGTCGAACGTGTGCTCAAGAAACTCGAGGGTAAGTTTGCAGCCCGAACAAGTCATTGCCTGCACGTACCCCTCCATCCTGTCGCATGTGTCTTTCAGAAGCAAGGTGTTGGAGCTTCTTCAACAAGAAAACACAGTCACTTCTCTCCTCTGAGTTGCAGCAAGGGATTATTCTTATTTCATTGCTTACGGACTGATCCTTTCCAATTTTTCCAGGTGTAAAATCCTACAATGTTAGTCTCGAGACACAAACAGCCACCGTTGTTGCGGACGCCTCGCTTCCCTATGACACAGTGCTGGCAACGATAAAGAAAACGGGTAAAACTGTGAACAGCGGCGAAGCAGACGGAACTCCCATGGCGGTCTAGGCAGGGCTTCCAGTCATATCGTGGGCTGTGAGAAGATACGTGCACTTAAATGGTAATGATGGTGAGGTAGTAGTGGGGGAGAATACTATCGGATGTGAACTTGGACGAGTTGTGGATAACCCCAGTCGTGCCGCAAGGTAGTGTGTTAGGTTCATTATTTCTCAATACCACCGTTGCGTTTTAGAATGCTCGTACATACATACTTGGCCATGTTTCCCTGAAGTTCTTGAAGATTAGACGAGGCTACTATCATTGCTGAGAAGAGATTTGTGCTGTAGTCCCGACTAAAGAAATACCGCAGAGGCATATACGCAATTGTGGGTTACTTTGATAATTGTTAATAATATGACTTGTCTAGGCGCCTTGGAGGTGTTGACATGTACAATACAAAAAGAACACAGAGGGGTATCATTCACCGAGCCAACCATAATAATATGCAATGCAGTAACAAAGTCCCAGTCAACAATGGCGCCAGAAAGAAAAATGCCCTTCTAGTCCCAACATATTGTTGCCCGATGAAACTAGACAGGACATGAGAATTAATCAATAACAATAGTCTCTTCCGCCGGCCAATGCCGGTAATGATGAGATTGGCCCTCCCTTTTGTGAGCCGCATGCGAGCTCTGTTCAGTTTCCTGCGGCACTCGGCGAGGTCTTGATTCGTACCTGGAGATGGCATCAGTCTGTATATAACCAAAACGAAAGGTAAACAGCACACAAATCCGGGTGCTTCCTTTCGTTCGAATGCATCTATTCATCATACCGTATAGGATCTAATGTCTTCCCCAACTGAACTTCATACCTTCTCACTGCCGACGGGGGAAGAGTCTCCTTGTTTCCGTTCACATATGAGCCATGTTGAGTGCTAGAAGTAAAACCATCAACGACGGCTGACACCTGGGATTTTGCGCGGGGTTGATGGAGAGGGGGATTTTGGTGGAACCCAGGATCTATTCTCAGGGAGCCTCCATCTCTAATGTGGTCCGTAGCCCTGGGAACATTTCTGCGAGGAGAAGAAATGACCTCAATATCCCGGTCGTGCGGGGGAGGCTGCGACGCATGCAGAGAATGGACCTCATGACTGTGCATATCAGCCGGCCATGAAGACCCCTGAGAATAAATACGCCTCCTTTCGGATTCATAGAGACTAGCCTTGCTTCGCCATGCTGGGGCATCTGTTCCTCGAGCTGGGGGATCACGTCCACTCCTAACATATAGGGGTTGGGTCTCTGGCAAATTAGGGACATTGCCAGATTCAGTTACATAGCCTTCATCTCTCACAGGGAAGCCCCTGTTATGAGAAAGCGAAGCAAAGCGAGAATGAATAGGAGATCTGCGAATGGAACCAACACTATGTTGGGAGGAATCCAAAAAGACCGGAACGTCTGAGGGGCGAGAAAAACCCTGACCCATAGGACGAGGAACGTCCGAGTCTGATTGCATTAAAGGGGGAGGGGAAGGCTCGCGAATTGGAATCCTCTCGGGCGGATGTCTCGTCATTTGCTGCCGTTCACGAGGAATTACCTCCGCCCTGTAAAATTGATGGTCATTTCGACTGGTCCCTGGCGGTGTACCATGCGCGACCATGGGAATGTGCTGCCTTTCTGGTCTTTCGAAGGACTGTGGAAACATAGGCTGTGGTCCATCCCCGGGAGAAGACTGGTGATGAGGAAGATTATACGGACGCTCATCGTATTCCAGGCGCCTCCTCTTTGAGCTTTCATTTCTGTTGTCAGCTACGTTAATCATATTAATTCTCCGAGATAGGTCTTCAACGGGTCGCCGCAAGTGCGTTTGCGAATGTCCTTGGAATTCATTCCTATGCGTCTGGCTTGTTCTGTGATCCACCCACTGCCTGGGGGAAGGTGGTGATTCAGGAACCTCGATCGATGGCAGAACTATATGACGTTGGGGGGATACGTCTACTCTATCCTGCTGGAAAGGCAAGTTCTCTGGAGGGCGCATGCGTTTGCGGGGGTTCTCGTGACCCCGAAGAGAAGAGCTAGGTCCGCTGACAAAGACGGGAGAACCCGAAGGGTTAGTCGAACGAGGCACTGCTTCTTCCCTTATGGGAGCAGGAATCTTTTCGAAAATGGAACCATCAGGAAACCGAAGGACATCAGGAGGCTGGCGTGAGGGAAAGCGGGGCTGACATGAGGCACCAAAGTTAGTCTGCAGCTCCGCGAAGAATGAAATATAGCTATCTAACACTCACAGGGTAAGTCATCTCCATGTTTCGACAGACCACTGACTCTGGAGGATTGACTGTGTGATCTGAAGGTGCTACTCGTCCTAAATTCAGACTGTCAAAAGCCGAATTTGGCACAGGTCGCTGTGGCGCGACATGACGATCACGTATTGACTCAGATGACCTGTTAACAGTGTCATAAAATGTCTGCTGTGAGATATGTGAGCCAGGGTTATGATCATCCACCCGAGAACCAGGAAAATGAGCTTGATAAGGCATGGAGATCCTTTCACGGTAACGATCCCTGGCTCGGTCCCAGGCTTGATACCGGCTGAATCCTCGACGATCAACCTGAGCCTTGCTTCTTGGGGTAACTCCAGGGACAAAGCGGAAGCCTGGTGGCGCCTCATCATCGGAAAGATCTTGGAAAGTCTCTTTCGGCAGGTTTGCATAATTCACAGGCCTGGTCTGGAGCTCACCAGCGACAGCATTGCTTGAAACAATCTCAACGCTAGAATCTCGATCAGCAGGAATTGGCTCATTTGCATGAACTGTGGCACTGTCATCGTCATCATCCTCATCCTCATCATCAGAGATGACGATGACTTCTCGAAAAACGTCTTCGAGTTCTGTCTTCCCATTCTCATCGTCTCCCCGCCACTCAACCAGCTTTTCCAGAGTAGGTTCTTCTACGAGACTTCTAGCCTCTTGGAACGATGTTACTTTCAGTAGCCGGTCATAATTTGTATATACGTGTCGAATATGGGCTACAACTGCCAACTGTGCCCTACGTGCAAGTGGCAACTCGACCGCGGTACCCACTTTTCGTTGGCCCTAATCAAAGTCAGAAACTAGAAACGTGAATATGAGTAATGTACCTTTTGAAAAGCAGTTTTGATAATCTGATTGAGGTCATTCTCCGGGATATTGGGGAAAAGATCGCGGATGACGTCTCTCGCTTCTGTATTGATTGCAGTTTGAGAAACCTCAGAGTCAGCTCGTCTGCTGGAAGGCCTGTTACCAAGATCCTCAAACGGCACCACTTTCCCAGTCGATGTGAGGTATAATCCCATCTCCATACAAACTGTTGCCACAACAGAGCTCGGGAAGTGATATCCAATTCGATGAACTTGTTGGGAAAGGTCATGCATGCGGTGGTGTGGAGTGGTCTGTTATAGTTATGAACATGTGTTAAGAAGCTTGAGATAGGCTAGAAAACTGTTTGCTTCCATCCACTTACAGTGACAGCAAACACTTTCAGCCCATCCTTTCGGCACATCTCCTTGCAGGCACTGGTAAACTGTGGGTTGCCGGCTGGTATAAAGGTATAACCAGGTGGTGCTTTTGCTTCAAATGAGATCTGCGACAGAGTCGAAAGCTAAGTTTCGTGTCTAAAGGACTGGGGAAGTTGGGCAACATACAACACTCCGAAGCTTCTTCTTCTCTTGCGTGACGCTTTCCAAGATGACCTTGTGCTTTCGAGGTTTCTTTCTAGCCGTTCTGCTTGGAGCACGAGCGGCGTTGGCTGATGCAGCCCGCCGAGATACTACTCGTGCCATGGCTGTGAGCGTGGACTCTTGAACACCAGGTGAAGTCCTTAATGTCGCTCAACATGTCCACCCAAAGCACCAGCTTGGTGGAATACAATAACCAAGAGGCTGTATTTTCAATATGTCAACAGTTTCGGACTAGTTAGTTCGTGGATCATTCCTACGCGTGAGGGGGGAAAAAAGAAAAGAAAATAATGATAAAAAAGGGAAGAAAAAGAAGGGCAGCACAGATTTGAGCTTCGGACTCAAATGGGGCTGCTCCAACAGCTCCTAGAGCAACTGTTGAGGGGCTTTAAATTTTGGCCCAAAGGAAAAGTAGAAACAGACACAGGATTTCACATGTTCACCAGGATGGCATATCATCCGGATTTTGTCAAATTTGTAGTCGATAACCACAGAGCAGAGGGCGAAGTAGGAAGTTGATGGATGCCCAGCCTAGGAATATTGGTAGGTGTTGGGCAGTTCCAGGAGGGGCGCGTCAGGGCGGTGTGTTAAACACCTTCCTCGATTGGTTGACGATGTGATCATCCACGGCACGCTATCGAGGCCCAGTCATTTCAATGATTTCCGGTCTCATACGCCGTAAGCTAAGTACTTCACCTAGCTTCTCATTCCTCGCGGGCATTGCAGCACCCGCTTCAGGAACCTTGGCTGCGGAAACTCAACAAGAAAAAACATTGGCATTTTTTGATTGGAAGACTTCGCGCCCCTCATGATCTGATTTGTGGCATAAGGTACTAGGTAGAAAAAGAGTTGCTATGACTGACTTGCGAGCAATAGTGCTCGCCTACCGCCATCTCTATCGTCGTGGCCTTCAGGCTGTCAATTATGCAACGCCTGCACGTCATGTGCTTCTCAGGATTTTGCGATCCTCATTTCGGTCCGGGTCGCGCGATGACTTTGATCCCAAGAAGATAAACAAAACTTTGGAGTTTCTCCAACGCGCTTCGGAATCCGCAGGCTTAGAGCACAAGATCATCAAAAACCTTATAATGGTCAGGTATTGGGAGCAGCCGCAGGCAAAGAAGGAGGTAAAAATGTGAGTGGCTGTACTAATTCATGGCGAAGTCTATCTCTAACACTGATCGCAGGATCAAAGAGCAAGATGTTAAGCATACCCATCTTCGGAAGAGTGCCAATGCTCACTTCAACTCGACCCTCATGCTCTTGAACGAAAGCTTGGGAATTTGCCTAAGGTGACTTTGCTCTCTCACAACTGGCTGCTGCATGAAAGAAGTAAATGCCACTGCCCACATATTTACCTGTCCGGGAGCCTGGTCTATGGCGAATATATTTCCATCCTGCGAGTCCTTTCCATGGCATAGTCAGCCGAACCTCCCTGAAAAGCTCTCCTCGGGCGATACAGATGTTATCCAGACGTCGAACCTAATATTCTGAGGTTCATGTTCGAGCCTTTCAGTCGTTCAACTCACGCGAGTAACGGGCAAGGAGGCTTATATCTGCACATGTCAAGACTCATTGAAAGCCATTATTCAGCAGCGATGGAACCTTAGGAAACAAAAGGACCAGACCGTAGATCAGTGACTTGTGAGGATGCCTCCAATGTAGTTATTCGAGTCTGTAGGGTAACTATACTACTGTAACAAAGCACGCATATTCGGATGGTTGTCTTACCAGACGAAAACTTCGCTAGATTCTGACATGAAATTTTCTCAAATTCAAGCTTGTGGTGTAGTTGGGTAAACCGAATGCAGGATAAACCGCAAGCGGTCCTGGATGCGTGACCGCCAGAGGTATGTCACATGCACTCCAACTCCGCGGAACAGTCTCGCAGCGCCGCAGGGCAATGTCAACAACGCCTCTTTGTTCCTCTAATACTTTATCGCAACGCCTTTCATACGAGGTGTTGGTACCGGGTCCCAATGAGTGGGCTAATTTCCTCTTTACTTATCGGGCCCATTATTCGGCAAGCCCGCCGCTTATCGCGTCTGACGACCACTGAGCCTGCACCGATTGTGACTGATGATGACCGAGAAGCCACATGCCTGAGTCCACCGGACGGCTTTTCGTGCTCTTCAAAACAGAACAACCACGGAAATCGTTCTAAAGCGACTGATTTTCAATACAATTCTGACTGGAGACTGGATTGCGGACCAAGAGAGCGCTCTGACAGTTCACCATCGGTGTCGACATCCCTCGATTCCCATGACCACGAGCTGCATGATCTAGGAGGGTCGACGTTTAATGATAGGACTGAGGCTAGCCAAGTGCATGTGTCGGAGAGCTTTCATGCCCATAATAATGGGATTTCACAAGAATCCGGAACAAATCAGACAACAGACACATCTCGAACGAATCTTACGCAAGAGGCGCACATTGAAATGTCAAACGAGTCGACCAATTTCCAGTCGTACGGCTTGGAGGAAAACGGAAAAGAATTGCCTGAAGATGACGGGATGGGCGTTTTGAGACGGAAGATACACGCCATACGGGATAAAGATGCACCCACAGCCGAGAAGGCACGATTGATCCATTCTCTGATGACGGAGAGTTACAATGCCTCTCGGAGCAGCTTCAGCCGTCAGTCGTCGTCAATTCCTCGTTCTCCATCTAGTGTCAGAAGCTTGGAGCGTTCATTAACACCAACTTCTCCGAAAACCCGACGGTCTTTCGATCAGCTCTCCTTGGCTCCAGTCTCCTCGACTGATACAACACAACTCAGCATATACAATCTCACTCCCCAGGATTTAGAACCGACATACGTTCCCAAAAATGACAATGACACTTCCAAGAGCAATACGGTCGCCGAATGCCTCGATGATACTGATTATTCGGAAGAGGAGGAAGAAACCCTGGGCTGTCGGCATTATAAACGGAACGTCAAGCTGCAATGTTATACCTGCAAGAGATGGTACACTTGTCGCTTTTGTCACGATGAGGTTGAAGATCATACGCTAGAGCGACGTAAGACGGAAAATATGCTCTGTATGTTGTGTGGTCTCCCTCAGCCAGCTGCACAGTGGTGTAAAGGGTGCGGTGAGCGAGCGGCAGTGTATTTCTGTGCTGTATGCAAGCTCTGGGATAATGACAGTGCCAAGAGCATCTATCACTGTTATGACTGTGGAATTTGCCGTATAGGAAAGGGTCTCGGCAAGGACTTCTTTCACTGCAAGGTAAGACGCTCTTGACTCGAAATTGTTTGCTTGCTAATTCAGCTTTAGACATGTAGCGTGTGTATGCCTATCTCTATCGAAAATGCCCATCGATGCATCGAGCGTTCTACTCAATGTGACTGTCCGATCTGCGGGGAATACATGTTCACATCTCCCGATACAGTTGTCTTCATGCGATGTGGACACAGTATACATCATAAGTGCTACGCAGAATACTCCAAAACGTCGTATCGTTGTCCGATATGCAGCAAAAGCATAACAAACATGGAGGCTCGCTTCAGAAACTTGGATCGCACTATCGAAAGCCAACCAATGCCTGCTGAGTTTCGAGACACTAAAGCATTGATTTATTGCAATGATTGCAGTGCGAAGTCTGCTGTCCCATATCATTGGCTTGGGTTAAAATGTGAACTGTAAGTTGTTCTCCACTTGTCTTTTATATGAATGCTGACAGATTTAGATGTGAATCTTATAATACGATACAAATCCGCCTCCTTCGTGGGACCGAAGTTGAGGGGACAGACAATAATAATAGTAGCGATGCGGTACCGCGGCCTAGGTCATCATCGTACGGAATTAACGAAATTAGATGTGGACCAGAAACATCATCAGAGATAACTTCTGGATTCGTGCCGCGTACAGACATGTATCTGCGGCCCACGATGAGCTCCTCTTTTGACCGGGACTATCGCTCTTTTCAGTCTCGTTCTCGAGCCGTCTCTCCGACAGTGAGTAATTATTTTGGACTATCCCGAGACTCTGCAGCGTCGCCGTCGATCTTCTCGAGGTACCGAAGTAATAGCAACGAGACTGGGACTTTCAGTTTTTGGGGGAGCACAAGCTTGAGATGCAGATATCCCTTTTTCAGGGGTGACAGTGAATCGACGGATAGTGAAAGTGAAGCAGATGATGACGAGGACGAGGAGGAGGACGAGGACGAGGAATCTGCAGAAGACCTGGATGAAGATGATGACGATGATGTCGACCCCATCGATATATTTGGGCACCGTTGAATTCTGTGTCATTGACGATGGTCAATGCTCTATACTAACCGCTGTCAAACCTTATCTTTTCCAGCAAAATGACTTCAGGGCGTGACATCTAATAATACGTCTCCCTAAAATCCGGATTCGTGATCGGATCCGCGCCCTGGCTGTCAACATCGATTCAGAACCTGGCTAAGGAAGGCAGTCAAACGACAGTTTCATTCCGTTGACGTCTATCCTTACGGTCTCCGTGAGTGATCGGTGTTATCCGGGACACCATCACGCTTCTGCCTCGGCAGTGCTTCAAGCTCCTCCCATGACTCCTTTCACTATGGGGTGCATGCGGGAATCAAGTAACACCGTGCTTACTGTCTCGCCTAATCATCCCAGCAATTCGGATACCATCCGCAAAGGAGATTGGAAATTTGTTGGATAAGTTGAAGGTCGTCGACTGCAAGGTGTTGTGCAGAAGGGATCTATATATTGGGATTCTTTGTGCAGCCAACACAACGCATTTCGGGCCTTTACGCATCGGACGAAGTAGTCTGATCTGTCCAAGTTCTCTTTGGTGAGGTTTTGCACAGCAAAATGTGTTCAGCATGAGACACGCCTCTATAGTGCTCGAGTATCTCTTCGCAGGGCTTTTTTCAGGCGCTCAATAATTCCCCTCATTTGCGTACAAATATAAAGATTTTTTTTTGTATTGATGTGAGATTTGCTTTTCTCAACCTGAGCCCTGTGGACTCTGTTCTTGTGGTGATTTTTTTGATTCTATCCTCGGGATAGCTATTTCTTCAAAAACCTGCTTGATATGTATATAAGAATAAGAAAGGGGAGATCGATCCATCTAACACGGATCTTGCAATTCTCATTTCTTCCGGTGACCGTACAGTATCTTCCTCTGTCAGTTGACCATCTATCCATGAAATCACGATCCCTGGAATGTGAAGAAATCAAATAGAGGAGAGGGAGTGAGTTACTTGATACTAGCTACAAAGTTAGAATCGACGAGATTTTGCAAATATAGGTTTTTATCTCGTTCATTTCTCGCTCTTCTCTCTTTTCTCGTACAATACAGATCCAGACATGCTGAATACTCGAATACATAATCAAACCTCGCAATAACTAATTCATTAATTAACATCAGCCTATTTCATTCAGACAGGAGATCTCTCCGGGGGAGCAGCAGCCGTTTCTTTTTCGTTGACCTGTTCCACATGTGTGGTCGTCTTTTCCTCAACCTTATGGGTGAGAACGGCTTGAGATTCGAGCTTGCTCGCACCGGGATCGCGCTCGCCTTCTTCCACAAAGTCGACACCGCCGAAGATCCTCTCCATCCGCTCGAGGGATATGTTCTTAGTTTCCGGCAGGATGAAAAAGACGGAGAGCTGCAGAATAGCAGAAGAAAGCCATGATTAGCGGGAACAAGCTTTTGGGAATTGGAATGATGACTGATAATAAAGGGCTTACTTACCCCAGCAGCTACATTAAGACCGAAAAGTAGCCAGTAGCTTTTTCCACCGACCGTGTCGTTGAACTTGGGCCATGGCTGAGTGAGAAGAATGAGCCAGGAGGTTTGGCCCAACATGGAAAGACCGAAACCCTGTATTGATCGAACGAACAAGAATTAGCATGAGGAACATGGTTATGCTCTCTAGTCTCAGCGTCCTATATCAGCATCACTTACCTTATCTCGGACATGCTGCGGGAAAATTTCCGATACTACAGCAGCTGCAATGGGGCCATTCGACCAGCAATAGGTCAACCCGACGATGAAAAGCATGGCCACCTCGACCACTGCGGCAGGCTTATTGGTGTTATCTGGGAAGGCCGTAACCAAAGAGGCTAAAATCAGCAACGCGAGAGCCTGAATCGTAAATCCCGCCAAAAGAAGCGTTCTGCGGCCGAAACGGTCCACCGTAAAAGTGTTGACTAGGACGATGAGCAGTTGAAGAACGGCTTGGATGCCATTGATGGCCAATGCCTGCGAACCAGAGTTCCATCCAAGGCTTTGGTAGATCAAAGCAGCGTACATGGTGAGCGCTGCAATGCCTCCACACTGTTCACAGATGAATTAGACTCTGCAAGGACAGAACAAAATGCAAAGTACTCCGTAGTAGGTTTGAGAACTGTAGATGTTCCTGTTTGACTAACCTGCTGAAGACCTGCCGCGTAGAATCCCAAGAGGAGTCGCTTTCGCATCGCCTTGTTCTTGAAGAGGCCAACATAACCTGGATCGTAACGACGACGGTACTCCCTCGAGGCAACAAGTTCATGGAACTCTGCTCGCACTGCCTCGTCTGTCGGAGAGGAGGATCGCAATCTGGCCAGAACCAAAAGAACTCGGTCCGGGGATTCCGGGTATTTCTCGAGCAGATGACGAGGGCTTTCTGGATAGAAGAAGGAGACCAAGATGAAAGTAAGTCCAATTGGGATCTGGATGATGTTGGATACTCTCCATGCGATGTTGTAAGGGGACTTGTGGAATGACATCCCGTAACCAGCCCAAAAAGCAATGAGAGTACCCAGTTGGTAACCAAACTGGGCCACCGTACCAACGAAGCTGCCACGAAGTCTGGTAGGTGCGCACTCTGCGACATACAGGTTCGTTGCAATGTACACACAGCCAAACCCGAGGCCACTAGCCACGAAATAGCGCGTTAGCTGCCAATGCTGATGTATACCAGAGAAAAGCAAGAAAAACATACGTCAGAAGTCTTCCAAGGATTAGGACTCCAAAGGTATTCGGAACAACCTCCACAACCCTGATTAACCTGTCAGCCACTGGATCCAGCATTCGGCAAGGACAGTCGTTCTTACACTCCAATGATCATGATAATAATGGACACGCGAAGTGCCCAGAGACGGCCCAACCAGCTGGCAAGCGAACCGCCAAGGAAGAGTTGGGCAACACCTGAAGTTTAGGATTGATCAGACGATATGCACACTAGATGTGAAGCTGCCATCCCCGGCTAACTCACCGGTCATTGCCCACGGTATTGTCGCCACAAGACCTTGTTTGTTGGAGTCAATATTGTAATATTGGGTGAACTGCTTGTCGGCCAAGATGACCGTCATGATCCCTGCATCGTATCCATTGAAACAGGTGCAAAAGACCATGCCGTACAGCAGCAGGGCCGCAAAACTTGGAAGGGATTAGTTATCCGGTCGTCTATCCAGAGAGAAGTGGATGTGGTCGTGTCTGTACATACCGGTCATTTTTCGGGAGGAAGGTCTCGAGGAAACCCATCGTGGCGATTTGGCAGTGGTAAATTCCCCAGACTGGAGAACGTCGGACAGGTCAAATTCATCACGACGGTGGACTGTAGAACCAGGGGTAGCTTGATATTTATATTCGAAATGAGTTTATGCTTTGTTCCTGTACACTGATTGTCTCCGCAAACTACAACCCCGCAATGTCCGTTGGGGAATACCAACGGGATGCCGATGCCAGTCCGGGAATTTGCTCTTCTTGTCCAGGACGGAGCTCCGTTTGGAACCACGAAGAGCAAAAAGAGCAATCGTCCCCTTTAACTCTTAGCTAGACTCCGTATAGATGTCTACCCCTAGTAAATATTGATTGAATATACGTACTATTAAAGTTCTCAACCTAATCTTCCTGTAGAGAATGATGCTATTTAGTGACAAAATAACTTGTAATAAGCATATTTAGGTTGTAGAAGTGTCTAAGGATAGAAGCTACAGCTGAAAGGAGTTCGAGACAAACTACTAATATAATGGGATAGTTAGAGCCTAGTAGATGAGGACAATATAAGCTGAGGAAGGAGGAACATACTCCGTATAGGCCTTGATGTCAGCTATTATAGTAAATGTAGGTGTATGGAGTATCATGTGCAAGCCCAAGTCGACGTCCAGCCCCGCCGGAGACTTACCCTCGGGGTTGCTCCGCCCGTACCTTCCTTCCGGAGAACTTTCCCTGGGGGTGGGGGAGTGGAGTCTGAGCACGGGGTAGTCACGACCCGCCTTCCATTCCTGGCTCCGCCGAGTATGCACGGAGATCCGCCGACATGGATTCCAGGAGGGGTATATTTAGATCTGCTGTAAGCTCTGGTGAACTATGAGAGGCTTGGCGACTCACCGATTCAATGGTTTCTAGGTGGTGGTGACTAGATACTGCTACCTAGACTACGTTTATTTACATTTATTTATCCTTGTTGTAATAGCTATACTTCTAGAAACGCTGAATATTGCATCATCTGCCTTAGCTTCACATTTCGAAGAAATCCTCGACAGAAAAAAGCAATTGATCCCGTGAATTGATTCCGAGCAGAGCAATCAGCGTCCCTGGACTCAATATGGAATACCCGCAAGAAAGCTTCACAGCAACAACTTTCGCTCCCGACTCGTTCTGGGCGAAACGCCGTTCGGTAGTCAGGTCGCAGACCCTTCGACATCAGTTGCAGATGCTGAAGAGGACGGGACGGTATGACGCTTTTAAATTGCAGTGGCATCCGAGCTACTCGAACCCGCCAACGGTATGGCCGATCCCGAATCATCTCTTCTGGGATTCCGACGTCGCCAAATGGATTGAGGGTGCTTGCTACTTCCTGATGGATGAAGAGGACGCGGAGGTGGATGCGGCCGTGAAAGAACTGGTGCAGATGATCCGCGAAGCCCAGGCCGACGATGGCTATATAAACATCCACTACACCGTCGTCGAACCGGGAAAGAGATTTACCAACCTGAAGGACATGCACGAGCTGTAAGTATAACCAGTATCACATATATCCCCATGAGGAAGAACACGAAACACTAAGCACCATACGTGGGCCGTCAGATACAACGCAGGGCATCTCATCGAAGCCGCCATTGCGCACCACAAACACTATGGGAATGATGCTTTATTATCGCCGATCCTCAAGTATGTGGATCTACTTGCAGCGACCTTTGGTGACGGTCCTGGTCAGAAGCGTGGATATCCAGGCCACCCCGAAATCGAACTGGCCCTTCTCCGGCTATACAAGGTGACAGGAGACGAGAAGCATCTCAAGTTGGCTCGCTTTTTCATTGAAGAGAGAGGAAACCCAACGGGCGGGAAAGGAGGTCGACATTACTATGACGTGGAGGCGGAAGAAAGAGGCGAGCTCAAGACCGAGACTCGATTTTACTATCCACAGCCCAGGAGCTATTGGTAAGTGCAATGGCATTTCCCTCTACCGCAAAGTCATGACTCTTCCGCCAGAATCTCTGACTATCGAGGACAGGTATCACCAGGCCCACGTTCCCATCACGGAACAAGAGACGATCGAGGGACATTCTGTGCGTGCCATGTACCTGTTGACAGCGGTAGCAGATTTGATCCGTCTGTCTACTCCTACCAGTGAATTCGGCGCTAAATATCTCCCTGCGGTTCGGCGGCTGTGGTCCAACATGATCGAGAAGAAAACATACGTAACGGGCGGCATTGGGGCAATCAAGCAATGGGAAGGATTTGGGAACGATTATTTCCTACCCCACAGCACTGATGAAGGTGGCTGTTATGCTGAGACTTGTGCGGCGATTGGGGTGATGATGCTGGCTGAACGGCTGTTGCGGGTGAGCTCCTTTCTCATGTCGTGCTGCTATGACGTTTTTTTCCCCCCCAACTGCATCTCTGCTAATTACCCCAGTAGGTCGAACTTGATAGCCAGGTTGGGGACATGTTGGAACTTTGTCTTTACAACGCGGTTCTGACAGGGATGAGCTTGGATGGAAAAGCGTTTACCTATGTCAATCAGCTCGCATCATCCGAGAAAGACCGCTCTGAGCGATTCGAATGGTTCGAATGCGCATGCTGTCCGCCTAATGTCACTCGCACGCTTGGATTCCTTGGTGGTTACGTCTGGAGTCCAGTTATCGAAGAGCGACGGGCTACAGTAAATGTGCATCTATATACGTCCGCGACCCTTCGACTTGACGTATCCGGTTCCACGGTTGAGATTTCGCAGAGCACTGATTGGCCCTGGGACGGGAACGTGGCCTTCAATGTCACCTCTCCTGACGAATCAGTCGAGGTGGATCTGCGACTCAGAATCCCCGGTTGGGCTTCTTCCTATGAGGTGAGCCGATCTCTTTCGTCCAGCCAGGAGACTAGATGGCTAAGACTTCACAATGTGTCGCAGATCACACCACAACTTAACAATGTCGACATCTGGAATGGGTATCTCTTCCTGAGCTCCTCGTGGATTAAGGAACACCTGAAATTTAGCATCAATTTTCCGATGAAGCCCAGGATTGTCAGACCAAACCCCTTGACCCTTCAGCCTGTGGCGTATGTTGTTCGAGGTCCTATCGTGTACTGTGTCGAGGACGTGGACCATCCCTGGGAAGAGAATCATTTCAAGGTGAGAGATAACCCGGTCATGATAGCCACTCATCCGTCAGAACTTCCGCGTTAGCATACTAACAAGTGACTAGAATGTGATCTTTGACCTTGGGGCTCAGCTCCGGGAAGAGAAGCGATCAGAACCGGACAAGTATGTGGCAATTATTGCGGAGAAGGGGTTCAAAGATGAGCTCGACCTCTCGCTGTGGAAAGGCAAAGTCGCCGCAGAATTGGCCCCCGGGTCCGGCCGCAGCCCGACCTCACCCGCAGGACGGGATCTGTGCTTCATTCCTTACTACCTGCGAGCAAACAGGGGAGGAAAGGGCCAGATGAGGGTTGGCCTCCGTGTACAATGAGGGCGGAAGGGTTGGATATCCATTGACGTGAGGAAGACAAGAGTTATATGAAAAAAATAGACACAATTTTGGTAAGACTTAGATAGGCTGATAGAGGGATGAGTACACTCACTTGGAGATGATTGGTGTCGTGTGTACATACATAGTTAGGTAGGCAGTACATAATGGCTCACCAAGACGCAGAGATCCTTGTATCATTCATCAATGACCTCGAATTATAATCATTATGATGCTTGAAGGATTATCAGAATTCATCGAGGCTGTCACACTACAGAGTAGACTGTACCTGCAGCGGCAGGTTGATATTGCTGGCTGTTCTCGTTCGGGATTGGTCCGGAAAGGGGTTGCGATGGAAAATGCAACATTATTAATAGTAGGAGGTAAACAGGCTAAGTAAGCTACCGAGGCAGCTTAGCTTAGCTACCTAGTTAGTACTGAGACTGATGAAGAGGAATAATGATGACGACGAGGCCTCGGCGTCAGAAGCGGCCAGAGGGGGCTGAGCTAAGCCAAGCACGCTTTCCGCCGCATGCGTGACGTTTGTCATTCGCATCCCATCCTCACATGATGCGCCCGAGGGGTCCCGCGGATTCCCTGTCTGGCGGCGGAGTCATCTCCTGCATCGCGAGCATTCCTGTGTGACTCTTCGCCGCCTGTCACCGTCCTTCTAGTTCCTTCTTTTCTTTAACGTGCTGCTTCTTCTGTATTCTTCATTTTAGTCTCTTTTGCTTGATCTCCTTGCGTCTCAAGCCTGTGCCGGATTCGTGTTTCCGCCCGCCTTATCCCTTGGTTTCAACCTCGCCACCTGAAACAAGCACGGATCTCCTAGCCCCAGTCTTCCGACCGGAAATGCCTCCCCTTTGATATCGAATTCATTCCCCTTTCCTCGACTTGTTAATTCGGATTCTGCAGCCGTGAAGCAAGGTCACTCTTCACGTTGACATCTTGTGGTGGGAGAGTGGGAAACACAGCTAGTGTCTGCCCTCGACTATCTCTGAATTCACATCCCCACCATGATCCGCCGCAATTCCGACATCGAAGTCAAGCTGCCAGATGCGGCCGCATCCCAAACAGCGGATACTCCAGACGAGCAAGATATCGAGATGCTATCTGACGACCAAGGCCAGACTCTATCATTGCCCGCACATATCGCCGCTCGTTTCTACAGGAAATCCGGCAGCGCCCGGCGCGCCTCTACCACGTCGTCCCGCCGCAGTTCCATCTCATCGTTGCACTCCCATCATTCGAATGTTTCCGCCCATGGCGGATACCACAGTGATCATGTCGCCCAGCATCTACGTCGGGCATCGATTATCGAGAGTCGTAAAGCAAGACTTGCGGACAGGGCGGCACATGCGGAGAAAGTAAGACTTCGTGCGGCCCTTGCGAAAGCGGCGAACCGGAACCTACAGAGGGAGGAGAGAGCGTTAGCGGCTCAGCAGGCCCGCGAGAGACTTCTAGCCGAAATTACTGCCAAGTGCGAAGAGGAGGTGAGAAGGGCAAAGAAGAAGGCTGAGGACAATCGGGAGATGAAGGCTGCGAAGCATGCCCGGCTGCGACTGGAGATGGCCGCGAAGTTTGCTGAAGCCGAGAAAAGGCGACTCCTGTATCAGCAGAGTCAGCGGCGGCACCGTACGAGTGGGTCGTCGAGTGCACAAGAGAAGAAGACGGCGAGATCCGCCGTCAAGTCGCTGACTCGAGAGGCGGCCGCCAGAATCATCCAGAGAGCTTGGAGGAATCATCACACGCGAGTCGTCATGAAATCCTTCCGTTCTCTCAATCTCTCTCTAGAGCGCGTTCAAGGCATGACCTTTGATGAAGTTGGTGCCCTTCTTTCGGAAGAAGTCGTCTTGAATACCATGGCCAAGGTCCTGCGACTCTGCGGGCTGCAGGACATGGAAGGCGGTAGTATGGGCGAACGAGGCGCTGTGCGGACGTTCCTGAGCAGTTTTTTGATCTCGGCGCACCCTTCTCAAGTCCTTAACACCAACGGTGAACAGGAACAGGACTTGATCGCCAAAGCGCGAGACTTGTTGACGTCTTTTGAACAAGTTACTGCTCAGCTGTCGGCTGGATACTCAACCTCTGCCATCACGAGTGAGCTCCAAGGTCTATGTGAAGCCTACAGTGTTTTCTTCTCTGCATTTCATGCGTGGAAGGCACATGACTCGACTGTGCTGATTGAAATCATGTTGGCTCAGTTTGTCGAGCTCGAATTGATCTGGCAAGCCGTCAAAGACGATCGCGATGGTGGGGTTGTGGATGATTATCAACAAGGCATCCGGCATAACCAAATCCTTCTGCTGGCGAAATTAAAGCGTCTCGCGGGCCCGGATAAGGCCATGGACATGGTCAGGCAGGCTTTAAGGAAAGCTAAGCGGGAGAGAAAACGCTCAGCATCTTCCAAGCAGGCCATTCCTCGTTCAGCTGCAGTGCCGCCCTCCCCATCAGCTGAAGCTCATCCCGAGAGCGTCCCTTCGCCCATCAGTGAGACGTTCAACAACGTTGACAGTGCCGTTCTCCATGAATTGGACAAGCAGAGGCTTTCTCCCCACGAGAGCTTCACCAAGGCGTTGACGGCCCTTCCTGAGAACCGCGTCTTGGTGCATGAACTTCTCATCAACAAAGAATACAAAATCGAACAGGCGGCGTACACAGAGCCACGGAAGCAAATCATGAAGCATATGTGTGACATGATGAGGAAAGATGTCGAGGCCGGTCATGGCACCAACTGGATAGTGGCCATGGCCACTGTTATACAGGACCGGCTCTTACGATCTCTAAGACCGGGGAATTCGCTACATGTCCTGATCAGTGAAGTCCTCGATCCAAAATTGATCGAAAATCAATGTAAAGCTGGCACATTTTCCTACGATGCCTTCTTTGACTTCATGAGCACCATTCTCCCCAAGCTTTGCGCTCCCTTCCGGGATCCCGAGGTGAAAGCTTTTGCTGAAGATAAATCTGGCGACGCGATCGATCGTCTCGCCCGGTTGATGGGCATCATTGACCTATTATCCTTAGATCACACGAATTTTATGATCCATGTAGCTGCACCTCAGCTTATCCAGGAAGCGCCAGGCTATGAGCAGAGGACGTTCGAGAGAGGTCTTCAAGATGGGTCGATAAAGTTGGACAGAACCAGAAGATTCTGGAGGACTAACAGAAACCTCCTTATCGACGAGATGAAGAGGCGAGATCCTGAGAATGGCAACGCCGATCCCCAACCTCCAGCCGCAAAGATCTACGCTCAGGGTCTTGTGGATCTTGTTCTCAGCAATGCTGCAGTTTCTGCCGATCTCATTCCAGAAACGCTCGATCTGGATCGTGAGCGCCTGGAGAGGCTGCACTTGAAGGCGTTCAAGGTCGTCGCAACCGCTTCAATTCTCCTGACCGCAAAGAATCTCCTTAAGCGAGACGTCCGGTCGCAGTGGAAAACCGAAGCTGAGCACATAATTTCCCTTAACTTCACCGACATCAAAGCAGAACGCGTACAGTCGATTATCGAATCAACCCATCCTATGCCCGCAGCGGCGAGGTCACAGCTCTCTGCGACCATTAGACGCGTTCTGGCTCCTGTTGCTACCGCGTCAGCCGCAGCTGAGGCCTCGGCGACGCCCCAGACATCTGTTGAAATCATCACCGGAACGTCACCGCCGACCTCTTCGGACAACTCCCAGGCGTCGACTTCGTCAGCTTCACAAAATGAAACCAGTGCCACTCCCTCGAGTTTCAGTGACCCTGTCGCACGGTTGATACTATCGCGTCTCCGTGCGCATGTCCTGACTCGTCTCAGCGCCTCTAGCGCGAGCGAAAGAGTGCGTGCTACCACAACGGCCAGCCAGAGTTTGGCCGCGGCAGGCATGCCGGAATTTGTGAGTGAGGTTGGAAAATTGGTTGACGAACTGGGAAAGGTCAGGGAAGTTGACTGGCTCTGTCATGGGGTGTTTTACGAGCGCATCTGGAACGAAGAAATGCCTCAAAGACAGGAATAAGGCATAGCTCATGCCTTTTCTTGATTTGCTTACATGGCTTTCTTTTTTACTTTATGCTTTTTATGAAAGGATGTTGATGTTCGTACAACTTTTCTTTTGCCGCACGTCATGTCCCTTGAGAACAGCCTATCAACGGTCACTGAATAGGAGAAATGGTGGTTCAGCGTGACGATGTCAATGGGATAGTATTGGTCGAATATCGTCTTTTCGAGGGCACATGGAAGGATGGGACTTGCTATCTGAGAGACTGGGATGAATGCCCAGCCTAAGCCTATTTCCTGCATAGTTGATGATTTGCTGGTGTTACATGAATGTTTTCATATATAAGGTGATATTTACATTTACCCAGATTGAATGCTTTTTTTTCTCCTCATTTTTTCCCTTGTCTTAGCTCTAGATCCAAGTAAATTATAAAATTTAGTAAACTCTACGAAAACTCGAGAAAGATCTCGTAGCTTACGCAGTATATCATTTCCAGCAACAGTAAGGTTGCTTATCATATCAATAGATTTTTATCTATTGGCTCCGAGATAGCTTAGTTTCCGCCCCGCACTTCTTTGCTTAACTTTCTGTCGGAAGACTGGCAACATTTTTCCACCCCATATCTAGCACTGCATTACGGTTTATGGAAGATTGCTTGTAAAATAAGCGCCTTGCTCTGTTTTTTCTTCCATAAACAAGGCTTGAGGGGGGAAATTGATCTTGTTTGTACTTCTTTTTGACCCCCTGGGAAAAAAAACTAAGCCTACCCACCCCTCTTCGGAGGGCGGATGGTTAAAAAGCAACCTCATTAGCTGGCGCAAAGAGAAGGAATTGATTGGAAATTACAAAATCACACATTTTTCGCAGAAAAATGACAGCTGCAGGTGCTCGGATTTCATACCTTTCCGATCTTACCCCTCCCTCCCTCGAGCGGACGTGGTTGACTGCTCCGCACCCAACTCTCCCCATCGTTGCGACGTGCAGCGCCGACAAGACGGTGCGGATATACTCACTCACAAACTTCAAGCTTCTCTCGACGATATCCGGAGGTCACAAACGGAGTGTGAGAACTTGCGCCTGGAAACCGTTGGTCAAAGGGGAGAGTGTGCTCGCCACAGGCAGCTTTGACGCCACTGTTGGAATCTGGAGACGGTGGGACAGTTATGGAAGGGAAGAGGGCGGCAGCCAAGCATGGGCCATAGATGACTCGAAACCGAACGGAGAAGAAAACCATGATGACGAAGGCAGAGGGTCGCTGAGACCCGAGGATGATCATGACGCTGAGGATGAAGAGGAGTGGCGATTTGCGGTGCTACTGGACGGACATGACAGCGAGGTGAAGTCCGTGTCCTGGTCACCGTCGGGGATATTACTCGCAACGTGTGCCCGCGACAAATCAATATGGATCTGGGAAGATCTCGACGATGGTGACAACAATTTCGAGACGGTCGCCGTGCTTCAGGAGCATACTGGAGACGTTAAATGCGTCTCTTGGCATCCAACAGAAGAATGTCTCGCCAGCGGTAGTTACGACGATACGATCAGGATATGGCGAGAGGATATCGATGACTGGGGCCAAGTTGCTTGTTTGAAAGGTCACGGTGGAACAGTGTGGTATATAGACTGGGAGGGAGCGGACAATGCGCCATCAACATCTCCGTCATTGACTGCAGACGAAGCCGCAGCGGTGAAAGATCGATGGAAGGAACACCATGCCCTGTCGGGGCCGAGATTGATCTCTTGCTCCGATGACCGGACAGTCCGTGTATGGCGCAGAAAGCCCAAGCAGCAGTCATCATCCGCTGGCACTGGCATGCCGAGCATCATCCGCCCTGTCGGGCTGGACGAGACCTGGTATGAGGAAGCAGTGCTACCGGCAGCACATGATCTTTCCATCTACGCTGTGACATGGAGTAAGAGAACAGGCCTTGTCGCGTCTGCAGGGGCGGACGGCAAGATTGTAGTATATGAGGAACGATTCGTGTCTGCCGATGACAATCTTTCCAACGAAGGGGATAAGATGGATGTCGAACCTGCTGTTGAAAATCAGACTGACGGGCATACGCCTCCATCACTGCGAACTGAATGGGTCATACTCGCAACGATCGACGCAGCGCACGGCATCTACGAAGTGAACCAT
The DNA here is from genome assembly GCF_000968595.1 of Rasamsonia emersonii CBS 393.64. Classification (NCBI taxonomy): domain Eukaryota; kingdom Fungi; phylum Ascomycota; class Eurotiomycetes; order Eurotiales; family Trichocomaceae; genus Rasamsonia; species Rasamsonia emersonii. The sequence continues at coordinate 85,389 of NW_013563256.1, forward strand.
ATCAGCTGGGCGAAGCGTGCTGATCGGAAGCGTCATGAGTCCTCCTCGGCAGGAGAAGAAGAGATCCTCGTCACCACGGCAGACGACGGCAGCGTCAAAGTGTGGACAGTGGATCGGTAGGAAAAGGGTCAGGCCACCGTAATCGTCGACATATTCTGAATTGGATACAACAATCCCCCTACATTACATCCCTTGGCATGGATATCTGGATATACATTTAGAGACTTTGCTTTTTTAGTGTGTGTTTGTCATACATGCATACGGATATCTATCTACCTTATGACCATGTAAACAAAAGGTACTAAGTTAGTAGTTTAGGTAACTAAGGAAATAGAATACAGAAAAACATGCTTCTGTGGACATCACAAAATGAAGACAAACAGACAATAATCCTTGTTAGTTAGATTTATAGTCCTCATACAGACAAATAGACAGACAGACGCACTAAGATCTAATTCAATCCATCTATCAATATCTTGTACTGTACATACAATACAGCAATTCAATCGAATGATGATGCTGATTTTTAAAGTTGTATAATTAGAAAGAGAGGGGTAGAGAGGGAATAAATAAACAACTAGGTATCTACCTGGCCATTAACTATACTTCGTATATAGACAAAAAAAGATGACGGTTCCTACCGGCTGGAAGTAATAGTAATTTCCTATTTCCTCTCTCTCCTCTTACTCTTATCCTTCCCTGTTCATGAAGATGTCGATATATACCATTCTCCTTTTTTTTTCCACCTCTTTCCTCGTAACGGAGAACGATTACTAAATATTTAATTTAAAAAGAAGGGAGAATTTGTTGAGATACTTTCTTATCTTTACAAAAAAAATCCTTTCTTCCCTACTCGATAAGTAAGAAGCTGGAATATATTTAAATAGAAGCAAAAAAAAAAACGCTAGAACAAAAGCGACTTTAAGAAAAAGAAGCCGATTTGCATCATCTCTCTCCCGACGGATGACTCTCTCTTCGAGAGTCGGGATGTTGTTGCTGTGATGGTGATTCGTCGTTATCACTATCATCATCGTCACCAATCGCGTAGTGCTCTGCTTCCATGTTCCGAGAACCCTCCAGGTTGAGTCTGTCCAGCTCCGATTCATCAAAGTCGGCTGTTTCGATATCTCCGTTTGCTTCTCGCTTGTTCCGGAACCGGTCCAAGACACTGGAAGAGCCGCCGGTGGAAGCCTCGCCGTTCCGGTAGACAGAACGGTACCCGCGGTGACGACGGCGACTGCGCCAGATGAAAAATCCCCAGACACACACCAAAATTATAACGACGACCAGCATGGCTTCGCCGGACTTGGCGTATGCCTTCCATTCAGCTTGCTTCAGTCTCTGCTTCTCTTGCTCCTCAGCAGCAGTGCTGTTGGGATGGCCTCCCACGGAGGTTTGGGGCAACTTCTCGCCGTCAATACGCGACTCGGCTGGGGAGCCACCGATGCTGGCGATGTCGACGTGCATGAAACGGTCTAACATATCACGAGTCCGGCGAGGGAAGTCGAACGGCACCATGTGACTGGCGTTGTAAAAGAGGACGTACGTCAGGTTTCTCGCCTGCTGATAATAACCAGCTGGCTCGCCTTCAAAGGTCCAGTAACGTCGGGGCGCCCAAACCCCAGGAGATGTCTCAAAGCCAGTCCCGTCGTTCCATTTCATGTTATGAATCAGCTGCTCGGTACCAAGATGGTTGCAAATCAGGTCCCTGTCTCCACTGAACAGGAGAACGGGAATTCCGGATTCGATCAATTCCGGGAGGAGCCGTATCGAAGGCAGCGAGTGCTTTGCCTTGAAATTCTTGCTCACAGCACCAGCACACTCCTCCCACCCACTAGCCTTGTCACGGTTGAGGTTCAGGGCTTGCATGACATCCGGTCGCTGCAGGTATGGTCTCAGATATTCCAGATCTGGAGGCCAGGCCATCCCACAGGACTCGTCACGGAGACGCACGTCGTACATGTTGATGCACTGCTTGTTGGAATCCGTGGTTAAGGATAACATTTCTGTGAGGACCTTTTCGCACTCAGGGATATCAACTCGATCTTTTCCGCCGGAGGCCTCTAGCTGAGCAAAGCAGACGGACTGCAGTGACTCCAAATTTGAAGAGATGTCGCTGCCTTTCGCAATTAGACCCTCCTTATATGCAAATTGGAGGTAAGTCGGGTACTGGTCCGCTGGCGAGATCCAACCATTGCCGATTAAGAGCCCTTTCAGGTTCCATTGAGTGCCACCGGTGGACGCGACTTTTTGATTCCGTTCGAGGATGGCTTTGGCGATGTATGGGATGTGCTGGCCGGCATAAGATTCTCCAGCGATGTAAATCTACGACGATCAAGCGATGTCAGTTACGCACAGCCTATACCTGGCGGGACGTCGAAACGTACATCGTCACTCTCATATTCTGGGAAAATCTTGAACCACTTCTCCAAAAAGATCATAAACTCCGCGGACATCTCGAACAATTCATGCAAGTAGCTGTTTGTATTGACATAGCTGTAGCCGGTTCCCACCGGCTGATCCACAAACAGCAAGTTGGCAAATTCATCCCAAGAGCCATTGTTGTATTCCAGCGTATGATCGTCCTTTAACCTGTAGGGCCCAATCTCCATCAGGGCGCCGTCCATGGAGCTGCACCCTGGACCCCCATTCAGCCAGATGATGGTGCGCTGTCGGTTGGCAATATGCCTGTTCTGAAAGTGCCAGAAGAATAGATGTCCATTGTTTTCGGGGTCGACTTCTACATGTCTGGTAGCAGCATGGGTCAGTTAGCGTTTCAATCAGCACAGCACCATTCTCAAGAGCAAGATATCGCCAACTTACCCAGCATGCATCTTCAACAATGGACCCTCCGGCTGTCCCGGAAGTGATCTAACATAGTAATCCGCAGCCGACTGCGCAATCGCGCAGAGCGGACTGCCCAGGAGCAGCAGCAGGAGAGACTGTAGCATAATGGGATGGAAACTCCTTGGCCTCCAGTCCCTCCCGGAGGCGAAGGAAAACATCATCTCCCAGGTCGTGAGTCCACTCCGCCACAAGACAGCACAGAATGAAGCGAAGAAAGGCTCTTGAATAGCATATGTCCCGTGCGAGCACCGCGTCCAAGCTACCCTCGATTCCGCGCTATGCCCGGCCGAATGGCGGGCCGTGGACGCTGGCGGACTCTACCGCGGAGATGCTTCCGGCGAAAGGGAGAAAGGCGGAGTCGGGAAAATACCAAGGAGAGATGTCAAAAAGGAGAGACGAGAAATATCCAAAGGCGGAAGCGGGTTGCTGGTGTGAATGATCAGATAGGGAGATTGACATGCGTGGCCAGATTAGCTGTTTCGTCAGCTGTGGCTGAGTAGCCGGGTAGTTACGGAGTATGGGGCGTCTGTGACAGAACAAATACAGCAGTTGATACACTTGGTCCTGCTTATGTCATGTAACATAACCGTACCAAACACAGCATCACTTACAATACTGACATTACTCCCATCCAATTTTCACTGTTATTTAGTTGCTTACTGGTAGAGGAAATAATTATGGTCATTATTATTGTTACCATTCCTAGAAACTCTTCTCATCAGGTTACTGCCCCTAGTCGAGGAAGAGAAAGAGCACTACAATTCCAATTCGTATCCATGCCTTGAAGTCTTCCATATCTTTGCTACAACGCAGTCTCAAATCTCACGCTTATATATTCAAGACAACAATCTCAGTAGGGGTTAGCAGCCTGCTCACAAATAAACTGTCGCTAACTGAAATATGCAATATATAATCAATGTCATGGATTCCGAATCCTGTATCACCATTGCTAAGAGCTATCAATGGCATAGCTGGGACTGACTCAGGGTCATGGAGAACTCAGTTGACCAACCAGCTGTGCATTGCGGTATCTCCTGTCGTTATTGTCACAGCCGTTTGATAGTTGTTGGCATATTCATTACACAAAATTGAGCAGTGGCGGTGTTTAGTTCTCATCTCTACATGACAGACTTATGCCCACATTGTAGGATCCTTGAGAAGCCTTGAATGGTCCACCAAACGCATGAGAAGATGATTTTAAGTAACTTGCCCTGCAACTGGCACACAAGTCACAATAGATCGCTGACGCCTCTGTCAGCGTCTTTCTTTATCAACTCTTCCATTCCCTGTCAGTCGTTTTCGTAAGCTACTGTAGTTCCATAAAAAATAAATTCCTATATAGGTAATAAACGTACCTCGGGCATGATAGGATGTCCATCTTGATTCTTGACATATCGGTAAGGCAACTCGGTACTTTCGTGCGCGTTGATGCGCAGTTCAGGATTATCGATATATGGGATCTGATCCAAGGGAACTATATGGTACGAATGTGAGTGAGTAGCTGGACAGACAATTCGACAGCCTACATTCTACTAAAAAACTCTCACCTTTGTCCTGAACGACCATACGCGTGACTCTTACGGCGGTGTCCGTGGACATCTGCTTCGGGCCAAGCCTTCGCCCAATATAGCCCTTTTTCCGCAATTCAGAAGTACGGTCTGTCTCTCTGCGATCAGTAATAGATACATGTAGGAGGCCCACGGATTTAGTTGGCCAGACGCACCTCGCGGGGGATCATCACCTGCATCAAGATCATACCAAGTCAGCCTACTACGTGAACTCACTCTACGAGCTTCACGACGAATGATAATTGAAGCTGGGAGCTCTCATGGTCATGGTTTGGTCGCACCGAGTATACCACCGAATAGGAAGACCTCAAACTCATCTCCATCTGCGGGGCTCAATTCCGTCTTCGCGGCCGGGTCAAGCAAGCAAACCTTCGACTTTCGGTCCCCGAAGATCTCTTCGACACTGCGTCCCTCAACCTCGAACCCCTCCGTCTGAGCCAGATCTTCTGGCACCTGCAGGGTGGCCGGGACGGAGGTGAGCAGGAACCTGTTCCCGGCTGCTCGTGACTCTCGAGCTATGCAACCATATTCGAGAGCCGACCAGGGCCCAAGCTCCGGGTCAAGATGCTCGACCACAAAGGTCAGGGATTTCCTGGTTTTGTCGTCACTCATGTTGCCTGAACAGCAAATCAGAATAGGGATCTTCAGGACAAGCGAGTAGGTCGAGCCGGGAGGCGTGTGATTTAAGCTCCGGAAAGTAGTAGAATGGATCCGCGGGGGAACAAATAGAATTGATTTCTGGAAGCCCAAAAAAGGGTAAATAATTTTTTAGAAAATAAAAGCCTTGAAGTCAAAGACGTCACCAGAAGGAGCCCACCTCGTGATGGCGTCGAAGGACGACCACTTTAATCCAGATCTCAGCTGCGATTGGACAAGACCTATCTCCAGAGACTAAAAAGTCTAAAAAAAAAAAGAGAAAGAAACGAACACTAATTTCCCAGCCAAGCCCTGATCGCACGCATCATTGACTGACTGCATAGAGGTCGAAGGGATATCTGCAACAAAGCTAACCAGAATAATTATTGTCCATTACTGGCCTTCGGAGATGGTGATTGGGTGCCGGATTTTTGTCGCGCACAATGGGAAATAGCTGGAGAGCAGGAAGGTGCAATCCATGGAAGGCCCATCACGAGATCTTTTTAGTCTACACGCTGCAGGATCCCAGCTGGTTCCCAGTGATAATAAGAAGAATATTATTGTTGTTGTTGTTGTTGTTGTTGTTCGCAAGCACCAATAATGATCAGCTCTATGAGCTACAAGCGAGTTCAGTTACAGCCCTTACTTCGGGCATCAATAGTCGAGACAATCAGGAAACATACTGAGCATCGTGGCCAGTGAGAAAAAGAAATCATACAAGAAATATAGGATAGAGAAAGTGTCTATTATTGTTCTTCTTCGCCAGCAGCACATTAATCAGAGATAATCATCGCCATTCTTTAGTCGGAGCGGCCTTTGCCGGGCAGGCGCGGGCCAGAATGGAGGGCGGCCATTGGGCGGGCGGGCAGCTCTCTGACGTACTGGCCTCGATCCCCTCTTTCTCGTCCGTTGTGCACTCACTTATCGATACCAACTGCCTCGACCCAACCGACTCTGGTTAACCTCCCTAACCTAATCATCCAGTCTCCAGGCTTTCTCCGTCTTCCCCAAGGCAGTGGCTCTGCCCAGTCGCCCGTCGATCTGCTTCCCGCTCGTCTAGCGTCTCAACTACTCACGCCCCGCCTTCTGCAGTGTCAACCACGTACGCTGCTTGTCTCTCATCCCTGCTGGTTCGTTGTGCCCTCGATGTGAACAGCTCTCTCTCGCAGCGTGCGAATCTCGATCTCAGCGTTTCATCACTGGCCTCATTCGGACAGGGGTGGCAGACCGTGTCCAAGCTGCCCAGTGATTGATCTTTGTCCAGAGGCAAAAGTCCAGACCAGAGCCAAGGGCTTGACGCGATCAGGGCTGACCTGATCCTACACCCGCGCTGGCCATCGGCGCAGTTCAACCGGTCCGCGCATCAGTCTTCCTGTGTGCAGAGAGCAATAACCTCAGCAACCTTGCTCTTCTTCTTCCCTCATATCCCCCGCCGTTCGCCATCACAATGAATCCCCACCAGCAGAACAAAGTCGATATCAGTGTGAGCTCCCTTCCTTTCTGCCCTCATTTGATCCATCCTCTCCAATTCTCTGCTACCATAGTCGACAAGTTTAGTTGCTAAACCTGGCTACAGTCTCTAAGTCCCGATGAGCAGCGTTTGCTCCGTCTCTATGGCAAAGTGCCCACGAAGAAGGACTTGCTGCAGAACAAGCTGAAGGTTCGACTCGCCTTATTATCGCCTCGTTTTGTCCGACTCTATCTCAAATATTCTGACCCTATTTCTCATTTCAGGAACGCAAATACTTCGATTCCGGAGACTATGCGCTGAGCAAAGCCGGAAAAGCCTCAGATGTCGGGGTCACCAATATTGGATCTCGTCATCCCGTCCCAGAAAACATTCCTCACCTGACGGCCACATCTCCGGGTGCTAATAACCCTGCGGCAAATACCAATGGAGGTGTACCCGGTTCTCAGGGCCATCCGATTCCCGGCAGCATCAGCGGTCATCCTGGGTCGATAGGCTTTCAGAGTCGTAGCCCCGTCAAGGAGGCCAGCTTCTTGCACCGTGGTACCAGTGTCGATGACTCTGAAAAGGCGGACGAGCTCGAGAGCGGGCAGTCTGAGAAGGACAATACTGGCAAGGATCCCAGCCTCAGCCCACCTCCAGCAAGGGAGGGCGTCCCAATCCGGCGATGAGAAGCTCCCTTGGTGAAGAGGCAAATGTTGTTGATCAATATGCCTTCGGCGTTCCCCCCTCCTATTTTTTTCCCCCGATCTTAGATGCAATTGCAGGCGCTACAAATTGACTCGGTTCACCTTTTTTTTCCTTTCGTTTCCTTTTTTTAATTTATGTCCTTGCGTCGTGGAGAAATTAAGCATACAGACAAGGTCTTTGTGCACTGCAGTGCGGAGCAAACAAAAGCAAGGCTGCCAAAAATGGATGACCCCAAGGGAAAGCCTGAAAAAAAATAGGAGAGTCTGTGACTTTTTTTTTGCCATCTCATGCTTGTGCGCATATGTCCTTTTCAGTTTCCCTCCTGGAAGGGTTGAAGCCTGAGGTTGATCTATGCGGGATCAAAGGAGTATATTCTGGGCCTTAGCCAGAGTTATATAGCCTCTGTCTTCCATGTCATTCAACCTCAGATTTATTTTGTTTTCGAGCCCCACCTCTCATTCTTTTACATACTTTTTTTTTCTCTTGCCTTCTTCACTCTATCCATGTCAGTGTCATGTCATGTGTTCAGTTCACTGTTTGCCCCCACACATCTGTTATGTTATACCAATAGCCCTTTGGGGATCTTGCCACGAGACCTCAATCAATAGCATTGTATTGTGCATGTGAAGTCCATCCAAGGATTCATAAATCATCAATCCTGTCTGATAATGATGGCGATCTGCGGGTAGCTGCTGATAGCAATGGTGGTGTGATTAGATAATTCTATTGTACAGTACCTGCATATGTAGGCAGGTAGATAGGTAGTTCGATAGCAGCAGCACTCGGGTCACAATTCAACACCATCATCTACGTTATTTTACTCTTATCCCCCGACCCCACACAGTTGATACTGGAGCTAGCTCACTACTCAAATCATCTATGGCATGCAATTTTCTACATACATTACGGAGTAAAAGGTATCTGGTCAGGCAGGGAGGGGTGCCTGTCCAAAAAAAAAATAATAATAACAATGAGTTCCAAGGGATATTTCAATTTTTTTCTTCCATTTTATAGATTTATTTATTTAAGTTAATTACCTAATTATTGACACTACCTAGTGTAGTTTTCATTCCTTTCCCCGTCTTCCTTCCTTCTTCCTTTCCGTACTTATCTAAAGGCGGGGGGCGGATATTGTTTCAATCGATCAAGATCAAGATCAAAATCAAGACCATGATCGTGAGAAGAGAAAGGAAATAAAAATTGGACAATAAAAAAGGTGAGAAAGAGAAAAGAATGATATGACAAAATATGGGGTTGCTTTTCTGTTTTGCTTCATGGCGCATGGCAGGTGTCATATAAGTAACATTGGAAAAAGAAAAAGAGGGAAATGGCTGGAGAAGTCTCAATACATGTTATCAGAGAGAATAGGAGGTGGGGGATACATGAGGTGGTGATAGGATAGGCAAATCGGTTGTGGTTGTGATGTGATATCCATGATGATCTTCAGTGATATTTTCTTCTGAAGCTAATAATCGGTAGGGTGTGAATTCTGTCCTCCAACTATCCAAGATCGTTGTGTTGCACTCTTTGCATTCAGAGTCGTGCTCACACAAGAGTGCAACCAAGGATAACTAGTCCATTTCCAAATCACCATATATCATTCCGAGGCATTTGGCATCGGTGGATGAAATCAAGTACGAAAATAGATTCCACGTGAGAAGACTCGGCAGGAGGGTAAAACAAGGGGTGAGCTTATCATTCGGGCAGGGTCCTCTTTCAGGAGCGGAACAGAACTGGATATCTACCAGACGATTCAAGAAAAAGAGAAAAGAAGCCGGCTTTCCGTGAATGTTAGGGTTGGGGTGGGGGTATTGTGTGTGGTTGCATAGTGGGTAACTTGGGCTCAATCTCTCTGCAATAACCCACAGATAATCACACTGAATCCTCATACACCGAGTCGTGGCTGAGGAAACAAGCTCGACTATGTACGCTTGCATCATCATCATCATGGGAAAAGGACGTGCCTGGGATTCGCACGTTCCAAATCAACATCCGGTCAGTGGCTCTGGGCTCGCCGCTCTTTTGCTCTACCTCTGCTTTCCCTGTTGGACAATTAGGCCTTAAGACTGCCGAGAGGGATGCCGAAGAGGATGTGCGGACGGATTTCAACCGCACTTTGTCGTCATTGTTCAATCTGTCTTCCAATGGCCTGCAAGTCCTGCATCGATGTCATCCTGCTTTCCCAACCACAGCTCAACCGCATACAAGGCCATAGTGCAAGCAATATTGACCCATCGCCAAAAAGTGCCACCTATGTCACCTTGGTTTCTCCACCATTCGCCGTGATTCCCTGCCTGAGAAGTCGAAGCGAAATGTTGCATCAAGAGACTGGTGTACACGGCAACAAGAATCGTAGGCGAGAACCAGCTTAGAAGTCCCAGGAACTGGCCCGCAGCGTCATCATCATCCAGAGAGGCTTCTTGCGACAGAGCTCGGGCTCCAGATTCGCGAACGGCGGGAATGATGCGCGTCGAGGCGTAAAGGACGAAAAGACGATAGGCAAGAGAGATCAGAACGGACGGTGTGACAGCGCTGAATGCCGCGGTCACAACATTGAAGGTCGCATGTATGATGGACGGAAGCAGCGATAGGGCATGCATGAGAGTGGTGTAGGATGCCATAATGATGGGCGGAAGAGGAGGGAAATCAGCCGCCTGCGAAGGTGGTGGACTCGGCTCAACTGGTCGGGATGGCTGATAGTCGGTGAAGATCTGATAAATGCAAAGAACAATGTAGGCGAAGAGAAGCGAGCTCTCGACCGCATTCCCACGGCCGCTGCCAATTCCCAAGGCACACAGGATCACAGCACACGTGATGGCCACCCCAATCAGCGCAGAATCGACATTGGATATCTCGGGGAATTGAAGGACGCGCCATAGGAAATAGACTGAGCTCGAAATGATTGTCGCTGACAACACTAAGAGACAGATCTACGATAGGTTAGCCCCAGATTTCAGTTAAGTCAAGAGATATTGAGCCGAGACCAAAGGAGGGGCGGGGAGAGGGGGGAAGGACAGACGTACCATCCAAGTATCACTTCTTCCGCCTCTGTTGACCAGCCATCGGGTGATCTGTCCTGCAGCTTGGATGACGAGCAGACTGCAGAATCCTTCCACCAGCTGAAAGACCGGAGTCGACCAGCGTAACAGTTTATCCCAGTTGCCGATGGTTAGGGTCTCAATCAACCCGCCAGGACCAAAGATCCACGAGCTAATGGACGTGTCTTGCGCCCTCTTCCCATCGAAAGTCTGCTCCACCCACCCACTGCTGTTATCGGAATCGACTGAAAAGCGATTGAGAGACCAGATGAGCAACGTCGGGACGATCAGCCACTGCGTGGATCGAATGAGGATGACCAACGAGCGGCGAAACCATGACTCGTCGGGCGTGGCAAGTTTGAGCAGCGAGAAGAAGAAGTAGAAGCTGGCGAGGGACAGAGAGTAGGCCAGACCGCACGTCCTGCCACCGACATCGAAGGCTAAGGGAATGGAGAGGACGATGGCGGTCAAGAAGACTGCGGAGGAGAGAACCCGAAAAAGCCACATGGACGCTGCGGGACAACTGTCAGAGGGGAAGGCGTTCAGAACACGACGCAGGCCACAGTGACAAACAACGCGAGAGAGATTCTGCACGCAGGGAGAAGATCGTGCCTTTGCAGACAGGTTTAGACTCTCACAGTTTTTCGAAGTGGATCCTCAGAGAGAGGCCACACCGCAGCATGGGTTAAGCACGCGATCTTATCTGGGTGCGGGATCAAGTGATATCTTCACGTGCAAACAAGGGCGAACGCTCGCATGCAGTGGCAGCAGCGACGTTGACAGGCCCACAACAGGAGACAGAGAAAAACACCTCCTGTTGAAGTCCCTCGAGCCTTTTCTGCGATGGAGGACAACAAGGGGGGTGAGAGAGAAGGGGCGCGGTTTATGAGAGGCTCTGGGAAATTTGTTCTTGACTCCTGATGTGCAGGCAGACTGGTGCTTGTGATTGGACCGTGGCGCGTTTGCCTGTGGCAGGTTGCAGGGGCCTGTTGACGCCTGGCCGCAGTGGGCCTGCACGGGCCACCTTTTGTCCTCTCAGGTCTAGCAGCAATGCGTTTTAGGTATCGATACTGTGGTGGAAGTGCCATTACATGCACTGGTTGGGCTACAGAAAAGCTGGAGCAACAAATTATATGCTTTGCTCAGATGCAAGTATTGATCTGATGCTGGTGTTTGTACAGTTCATGCAGCAACACAGTGAATAACTCCAACTACAAAGTCTGGCTTTCTGTGGGCGCTACCCTAAAGGCGCTAATTGCAGTCAAGACTAGGGTGCACATTCATTTTAATTACGGATTACTCAACAGAGAGTGCAAAGGCAGGGAAAAGAGGAAAAGTAAAAAAAGGTGCATGTAGTGAAAGAGAATACGGCTTCTTGCCTCCACCTCTGGTGCGGGCAGCAGATAAGAAACGTAAGATATGATGCAATTTGCCTCTTGCTATACCTCAAAGTTACCTAAGAAGATAAGAGCTGGTAAATTGCCGGGATGACCACTGATGGCAAGTTGAACACGATGGAACCTTGGAAGCTCGCCAGATGCACTAGTCCTGGTAAAGCTTAGCGTCAACACGGCCTGCCGACTCTGGAATACTCGCATGTGCCCGAGTACTCCATGCCTTACTCCGCAATGGTCCAGTGTTCTTTGGTATTGTGAACCGACAAACAGCAGTACGCACATAGGAGAGCATGACAAACGAGAAGTTATATGGCTTGAGGAGTACACTCCTCACTCAAACCCGCTCTCAGTACGTAAATGGTATTGACAAATAATTCTTTAGGTACTGCAATGGCCTCCAATTAAGCCTTGGGCTTATTTTACCTCGTTAACTCTTTCCCTGCCAAGTCCCACTCCTGCCATGGAGTATAGACAGGAATGTCAGATATTCGCAATGTACATACATAAAAAACCCCTCCCAGTCAGAAATTCCCACAAGAAACATGTCAAGTCATGGCAACAAGCCATGGCTGACCATTGCTTCCACCTGTTTTCCCTCCCTATAGAGGTCCTAATCACTCGTTGAATGGATCTCGCTGAGATGCCCTCTCTGAGTAAGAATTCTGTCAGGGACATGACTTCCTGGGCAGACGCCATAAAACCCGATGCCATTGCATCAGTCAATTGGCAGCATTATTGCCTCTTGCCAACAAAAGCTCTGGTCGACGCGAGAAGAAAAAGGCTCGAATGACTCATACTCAGACAGGAGAATCGGAACTAACGAGAAGCCGCACTCTAAACGAGCAGAAAGGATACGCGTCTCCCAAGGCGGCAATCTGCGACAATGGCTGACTTGTAAAATGTGCAACCAAATGTCATCCCCGAATAAAGTACAGTGGTCGCGCAAAGCCAACTTGACAAGCAACTTGACTTTGATGCCTTCCTGTTGGAGTGTTGCTCGTAATTGGGGAAACACTGTAGCAAGCTTCTGCGTTGGGAGAGAAACATGAAGATGCTAAAGAACCGGTTCCGGCCTTTCGCTGTTGGAGACAAAAAAAATTCAATGCCGGATCCTCAAAGAACTAATGTCCTCAATGCTGCCGGAACCATCTCCCTGCATTTGAGCGTCTCTGCCGCTGTGCGGATTGAGATTTCCCGAGACATCATCCCGCTCTCCTAGGGCTCGTTGGATCAGTTTAGCCTTGAGAGAAGCAGTCTTAAGCCTATCCTCAATATCAGATATGGCATCTTCAGTATTTTCCAATGAGAGAGTCGCAGGGTCAAGGAGCGATAGAAGGGTTTGGATGTTCTTTGCCAGTCTGGAGCCCTCTGGAAGAGCAGGCATTACCTGACAGAGCGCAGGCTCGATCAGAAATTCATCAGAAACTCCCGACCGGTTATTGCCAAAGGTTGTTCCAGTACTATCCTCCGTGTCTCCCGTCTGATTTAGAGGTGGAATGTTGGAGTCGGCAAGTCTCTGCGCCCATACCAACGCTTTTCCATACAGCCTTCCCAATTCGAGTAATTTCTCGAAACCTTTTTCCACCGCAAACACGCTGCCCTCAGTATAGCCTGCTTGTGCGCCATCAGAGAGTCCTAAATCATAACCTTCTTTGTAGAATTTTTCCTCCAGTTCGAGGACACTATCCAACAAGTCCGGTTCCATGGTAGCAACGAAATTTCATCGATAGTCGTGCAATATGGGGGGAAAAGAAAGAGAGAGAGAAGAACGACTAGGAGCGATAAGAAATCAATCAAAGAATCAATCCAGGATAGACACGGATTGGCAGAAAGGGGAGCGACGCACCCCTGTAGTTGTGCGCTGGAAAGGAAAAGGAATGCGGAGGGATGATTTCAGCTCTACGACTTAGGCGGCGGACCTACAAAAAATGCGCCCTTCTTTTGCCCCTCCACAACCCCACCATCCTCAACATCATGGCGACTGGTGATACGATCCTGCCCAAAAAGGACCAGACAAATATTCTGATTACCAGTACTCTGCCATATGTCAATAATATGCCTCACTTGGGTAACATTGTTGGCTCGGTGCTGAGTGCAGAAAACAGCAGGAGCAACAGCAGCAGCAGCAGCAGGAAAATGAGATCTCGTCTTGATAACTTTCTTTTTCTGAATTTGTCTATCAGTGTATATGTATATATGTAGGTTGAGTCCAGAGTCGAGAGGTACGTACAGTCGATAGGTAGGCAGAAGAGAAGGATCTATTATGTTACTTTGGTGGAGCTGAATTTCACTACGTACGGAGTAGTTTAGAATGATCGATCGATCGATCGATCGACAGGGCATAGTTAGTTAGCTAGTTAGCTAGTTAGTTAGTGGAATTTTTTTTATTCTTTACCTGGGGGGTGTACTGTACCTAGACAAAGAGAAACTGACGCCGGGAAGGTAGGTACCGCACATGTAGTTACAACAGCGACGGACTTCGGTGAGCAGCTACCTACCTAGGTAACTTTTAAGGTAATCTAACTATAAGCAACGAGGTTGGTTACGTGTTGAACATCGATAAGAGACTACTGAGCACTGGATGAGAAAGGGCTATGTGATATCATATCTACTAAGTACTAACCTCTCTATGCATGCCACTTTCTATAAGAATAGGAGCTAGGGTGGGTAGGTAGCTAGCAAAGACAACGTTCGTTCGCTCTTCGTCTTTGAAAAAAAAAAGATCATGCAACATGTTCATCGTCCTTTCCGAACTGTATTTTCGACTCCCCATGGGTTTCTTAAACCAAGAGAAAAGAAGAAAGAAAACAGGCAGGGCTAATGGAAGCCGTTAAAAATAATTCCGCTCGCATGCAGTCCCAGATATCTTGTAAAACCACTATGGAAGAGAAAAGGGAAATGAGAAAGAAAAGGAAAATTAAAACCTCTTCCGATTGCCCATGACGGGATCCCCCCTTTGAGGTGAAGCTCGCCTGGCGTTGTAGGAATAGTATCACCGGTGCTTCTTCGCCGACCATATCAAGAAACGGAACGAGATATTTCGATCGCAGCTTGAAAAAAAAAATCTTGCTTTACCTCGTCTTCCTTGCTCCCGGTCTTGGTTTCACCTCCTCAGGAGTCACAGGGTGAAGCATGACCTTGTTAGGAGTCTGCGGGGTGTTTGCAGTATAACCTTTACTCCAATCGTAACTGACAGCATAGGCGAAGATGTTTCCATTTCGGTTGAAAGCGGTGCTCGAAATGGTCCCACCCACAGATGGATACCCCTTCAAACGGTGTTTTGCATCTTTGTCCCAGAAGTGGAACGTGCCATCGCTGCCGGCGGTGCTGAATGTTCCATGAACCGGGTGGAAGGAGATGGCGTTGACAGCGTAGATGTTGCTGATGTCACGGTTGTTGGGAGGGTTCTCACGATGACACTTGAAACTGAAATTCGAACTCGAATCCTTATCCTCCACGTACTGGATAGCACAGCGGCCCTCGATACTACCAACCGCGAAGCCAGTGGCGTCTGTGAAGCAGCTGACCACCCGTGTCTGCCACTTCAGCGGGGACTGCAAGGTCTTGTAGAAAGTCGTAGGGTTGTCGAGATTGATGATGTCAATGTACCGGTCCGCAGTACCAATGACGAGGAGCTTGTTCTTGACGTCCATTGTGTAGACGCGTTCCTGGCATTCCACCGTCGCAATCGGCGTTGCCTGTCGCAGATCCCAATATTTGACGGTCTTGTCCCAGGAACCCGTTACGAGGAGAGGAGACGCAGCATTTCCAGGGTTAGAAATCATATGGCAGCATCGAATAGGAGCGTCGTGTTGAGCAACCTGGACTGCAGTCGTCGTGTTCGCCGCAAGATCCAGCATGCGCGCCGCTTTGTCTGCACCGGCACCAACGACCTTGGTTCCGTCCTGAGGAGAAAAAAAGCAAGCACGGTCAGAAAAAGTTCATCCCAGCTATTTTGGCAAGTTACCCACCGGAGACCAGCAGCAATTTAACACTGGCGCCTCATGATCGAAAAATGCCTTCCCTTCACTCTGTCCTTGGTCATTGATCTCGTAGATGCGGACTTTCTTGTCCCATGATGCCACTGCAAGATGCTCGCTGACAGGGGAAAATGCGAGGTCAGAGATGCTATCCTCGGGCGGCGAGTTCAGGGCCACATCCTTGGAGATATCGCCAGTCGTGGTAGTCTGGCCCGTGGACGTCGTCGCGGAGCCGAAGAGCGACATTCAGAGGGAGGAGTCTGCTTTTGCTTTTTTCGAATCTTCGTGCGAAATGGAATTAAAGAGTAAGTCAGAGGAGTACTCGTCAATTTATTTCCTGAAGAATGATTGTTGTGAGAAAAGAAAGAAGCTGGAAGCTATGATGAAACTACCTATGACTTTTTGTGAGCGAGGCGCGCGTAATGCCGCCTTTCATTCACACACCGCCTGCAAACACTGCAAACACTGCTACTGCCTGCCCTCTGAGGCAGGAATCTCTGTTCCGCAGGCAACACCACATTCACCAGATAAGGATGTAGAATTGCAATCTGCCTCTTTTTGACCTGGAATGAAGATTAACCTATTGGAAGTGAATTCATAATTGCTGGATGATGAAAATGCCCATTGCAGTGTGAAAGCGCCCTCAAATGGCATAGATCTCATATTTGTGCTGGATATGCTAGTGAGTAATTAGACACTGCTTGCATTCTATCTGTTATTTTTGCACAGTGAGTGCCTGATCGTCTGTTGTTATCGAATTTCCTTCTGAGAATGTAAGAGGCATAATATACTCACTTGGGCCTGCGTCGGCAACAGGCCCTGAGATAATTGGTTTACTAACAAATAAAATATATATTTCTATTTACAATCGATGCTACAATGCGGTCTTGTCAAAATTGTAAACAACGAAGGGTAAGTGGGGAAATCACAAGCACCACCTTCGCTTCAATCGAGATCGGAGAAGGCCCTGAGCTTTAACTCCCCACAAAATTGGGCGATCAAGCAAACTGCAGCAAGGATTTCAGTATGGTTTCCAAGAGCTGGAAAACTCCATCGACTCTCCAATGGCATTATGCATTCCGGCGTCATGGGTTATTCAAAGCCCGGTTTTTGTTGGGGGTGATCGATTGGTTAGACCTGTCCTTCTGTTGGGTCTTTCGACCATGCGTGCGACCTTCGTCGGATGGGATTCAACACCACTTGAGTCGTTTTTCTCCCTTTTTTTTTAAACTCTCTGTTAACCAAACGGATTAGAAATTACTCGAATACGGTTGGAGATGTCGTAGCTCGATATATGGTTTACGTGGGATGTTTTCTCAGCTTATATTGCAGAGACTGGTGCGCTGAAAGAACAATGTGCAGTGAGCGCTTATTATAGTTGGGAAGCTGTTCTTTCTTCTATAGGTGACAAGTGCTTGATGGAAACGAAGTGCGATAATAATAATAGCAAACTAATCTTCATCCACAAGTCTGCATTCTGCAAGTCTGAAAATAATGGACACATACCTAGGTGGTTTTGGAGACGTCATGGTCTCACGTGGACAGGCTCCGTCGCCGAGCTGGATGACGCCAAGGACTGTGAGACGCTTGGCAGCCAGCACAGCTTAGGAATTAAAAGCATGACCATTATATTTTCCTCATAGTACTCCGTATTGTTAGCTTCGGACCGCAATACGTATTGCAAGGCATCGGCATCTGCTCCGTATGAGAGTCTGGATGCCAGCTAGTAGCTACGTACCCCACAGGTTAATCACACGCGGTCCAAGTGGAGCGGATGGAGAATGCCGGGAATGCGGGGTGCAGGGCTTAGTGGGCGCCGGCCCAGCGACTAGAGAGCAGTCATGCTATCCGTGGTAGCGTGTCAAGTGACGACGGCCGTCAATCACTCCACTCCATCCGACTCTGCCGGAGTGGCATGGTCGCATGAGGCCAGGCCAGCTGTGTCAGGCCACTCAGGTCCGAAAGTAGGCGTGGAAATAGTGTCATGCTGGAGGGAATTAGATCTGTGGATTTTAATATGGAACTGGCCAGGATAGCAGGCCACTGGGCGAGGGCCATCCATGCTGCTGGTGACAGCCAAAAAAGCGGCACGGTTGAATAGCCGGGGGCGGGGGACAGCAAGGTCCTGAGGTCATCGAGCAGCCAAATGAAGCAGGAGCAACCTGGAATCTGCGGCGCCTTGCCCGAACAAGGCAGCTTGGAGGGCGGCGAGCCATTCAGCGGCCAGCGCTGCGGCTGCTTTGCCATCCCTCGCAAGGTTGGGATGCCTTTGTCCCATCTCCGCCGGGCCTCTCGCATCATTAGCCGGCGAGGTAACTCAATTGGACAGCATTCCAAGGGTGGCCTGGATGCGAGCGCGCTTGAGATCAGCCCACGGCCTCCTGGTCGTGTTTCACGCCTCCCCGGCCCAGCATCGCTCTTCCCCTCCTTTGCCTTATCCCTCCTCCCTCCTCGTGGGCGAACCTGCCTCTTTCTTCTCCTGAATCCTGCCTCCGTAGGGTTGTTTCCTAACACATCCGATCACCACCGCTCTGTCCAAAGACCAATTTAGGTAGGTTCTCCTTCCTGCTTCACATGCTCCCGCCATCCTCAATGCTAGAGCTTGGAGGTCGTCTTCTAATCAGTCTACCTCGTAACGGCCTCCAGACGCTCCAAGTCTCCCCCATCAATCATCCAATTGCCCACTATGTCCGAAGAACTCACCAGAGTCGACTCTGCCGTCGCCGGTCTGTCAATATCTCCCAAGGATGAGAAGCTTGAGAAGCCTGAAAAGGTAGAGAAGAAGACACACAAGCGTGTTTCCTCGACGGCTGAAGGAGTCCGGAACATTAACGACCTGGGTAAAAACCTCCCTTTCCAATCTCAGAGCGCAACGCTTTTCTCGTTGAACCCAGATGCTAACAAACTACAGAAAAAGAGGGAATTCAGCTGCAAATAGCAATCGAAACGCAGAAGCTCAACTGGTGAGTTGTCCACCCTTTGGCGTCCTTCTGCGTGTGTGTCGACTAGATATACCGGCTTGCTCTTCAGTATACGACAACCAACGTACAGTATATGTTGTTGACTGATCTGCCCTCCAGGAAACTCAACACGTCGCCCTCATCAGTGGAAGACAAGGAAGCTCTCAAGAAATTCCTCACCACACCACCTGTCAAGAAGATTGACCTGCACTTCCCATTGGGCCTGGAAGTCACTGCACGGAATCTCAAGGGAGTCACGATCAAAGATGCCCTTGATGCAATATACAAGCAATTCAAGAAGAAGGTGCGTCTAAAACACTGCTCTGCTATGAGTCTGCGGCTAACTGTTCCGCCCATCAGGCTGATGACGAGCTTGACAAACCCATCCTCGCTGGCTTCGAGTGGGATCCCGAGGAGTCGTGGACGAGACTGATTGTACATCAGAAGAAGGAAGGCGCTCCACCCGCAAGCAAGAAATCGAAAAAGAAGGCCGAGGAGTAGACGACGCCTAACCACAATGCCGATGGGATCTTCCCTCTCTCAGTCTTGTGTCATCCTTGCATTCTCTTAAGACTGCTCGGACGTCCGTGATAGTTACCTGTTTGTGCTCTGCCTTTTTTTTTCCTCTCAGACTCCGATCGTATGTTTCATTCGGTCCATAGTCGGCTGTAGAAACGAAAATAGAGAGGAATGTATCCGTCTTATTGATCTTTTTTCGTGGATGGTTCTGCTCCATGCTGTGTGGTGTTAGGATTGTTGATATGATATTCTGTTTCCCTTGGAAGGGCTGATGCATTCTTTTGATGTCCTTGATGTTTGCCGTGGCACGGCCAAGCATCCACTGTCATTCTTTACCAATCGAGATTGGAACAATATGTTGACTCTATCACCGCTCATCTCTAGAGAGATCAGTACGTTATAGGTCACTCTATGAATTAATTAAGCGGAGACTGATGAACCAGTTCGGGCATGCGTCCATGGCAATCCTCAGTTTCCTCATCTGCATGGAACCTGATTAGGCGCGTAATCTATGTTGCAACGAGCAGATAGTTAAGATACTGTCAATTCAAGTACATGATCACTATATGAGATACCAAATTATGCCTTGAGTACCTTACAATGTGAACCGATGGCTTGATGTCAACTAAAAGTAGATATGGTGATCTCATTCAGGTAAGATAAACGCCCAGGCCAGAAAGCACATTGAGTCATTACATACTCCAGAGTACCCATTCCCTATTAAACCTAATAATAATACAATACACATATGTGCGTGGGGAAATCATAATATTCCAAGAATTAACACATTGAACCTTATCCAAGGAGGCAAAGTTCCATGGGTCTCCTTCTCCCAAGACCGTTCGGTATCCCTCCCTAGGGAACGTCGAGCTTGTGCTCCTCATGTTCAGCCCGGAGAGCGTCAGCATCGTTCGTCTCAAAGGCAAAGCTCCACATCCGCTCGGACATGCTGCGGTGGTATTTGGGTCGGGTGGTGAAATCGTCCCCCTTGGAGCTCTTGCTGCCAACGTGTTGGAGCAACGTCGGCGTCACCGCCCAGCGGAGCTCGCGGTTCTGGTCCGCGTATTCCTCCGTGAGCATGTCGACATAGCCGATATGCCTCGACTCGTACCACTGCACCAGGTCGGGGACCCGGGACTGCGGGAAAATGAACCCCTGCGAGCAGCAGCCGAACTTGGGCATTTCGTTCACGCCGGCCGGCATGGGTAGCATGGTCACCCGACCCGCGGCGAAAAACAGAATGATCAGGAGAGGTGTGCAGACGGCACAGAGGAGAAGGATTGTCTCGTCGGGGATGAAGCGTCTCGTCGAAGGGAAGTAGTGTCGGGTTCCGAGGAGGCTCGCTCCGACTGCAGCAACAGCGAGGACGGAGTAGAACAAGTAGATCGGCCATTCTTCGCTATTCCAGCCGAGGAATTCTTCTGTATAAAACATGCGGAGGTAAAGATCTATATCATCAAACGTGTTAGCAGAAAGCGTGATTTCCCGTTAGCTCTCAAAGGGAGCCACACTCCCTTCAAGAGAAGAAGAAACCGGACCAGACTCACAGTTCGACAAACCCATCTCCGCCGTCTGACGCGCCGCAGCACCCAATGCCGTTCGAGCCCGGTGAAGCCATCCGTCCAGGAGGACAACATCGTCCTCCAGCATGACCACATGGGAGGCGTTGACGGCATGACACGCTTTCAACAGGTAGGTGTAGTCGAACAGCCCCTTCTCCCTGCCCGAGATCTTGTTATGGTCCTGTTCGAGCTCGACAATGTGGTCCTTGTCCACCTCGTCCCAGTTGTACAGGAGCACCGTGTCCGCGACCTCGTGGAGCCATTTCTCCGAATAAGCCGGGTGTTGGTTCGGATCGCTGTGCGCTATGAAGAGGATCAGATGCAGCTGTGCTCTTTCGGTCTCGGACAGGTTCTCCAGTAGCGACCCCACCGCGGTCTTGAAGTACCGGGCGCCATTGCGCGCGATCGTCGCGACGCCTACGCAGAGCGCCGGATTCGCAGAGGCCTTGTACGGCGTGATCTGGCCGGAATCGACACGCTCGATGAAGGAGTTGGCCTGCTCAGCGCGCACGGCCGAGTAAGCGGGACGATAGCCCCTATCGGGGTCGAAGAAGACGGACGTGGGATCGCGGTAGGATCGTGTCCGGGCATACTGCACGAGCAGCAGGTACAGAAGCAGGAAGA
Source organism: Rasamsonia emersonii CBS 393.64 (assembly GCF_000968595.1). Lineage (NCBI taxonomy): Eukaryota > Fungi > Ascomycota > Eurotiomycetes > Eurotiales > Trichocomaceae > Rasamsonia > Rasamsonia emersonii. The sequence continues at coordinate 106,678 of NW_013563256.1, forward strand.
CCAAAAAGACCTTTGCGGTGTAGGAGCGGAGCAGCAGTGACGCTGCTCCGAGCGAGGGGGTCCCGCTCAGGAGCCGCATTTCTTGCCCACGTTCTTCTGGTGGCTGTCTCGCAGCCCCAGTGTCCCACGGGGGAAAAANAAAGGACAAGATCGATAACAAAGGGAAGGATTATTATCTCGAATTCATTCGATTATGGTGGGAATGCCATGGTCATGGGGTTTTGTGTTTGTGACACGAATATACCTGACAGGGATCTCGATCAGTCGATTGCTTCCCAATCACACTAAGAACCCTTAAAAAGGGTTCTTTGCTCCTGATTGCTCGGATGAAGCCTTGTGGGGATTGGTCGTCTTTTTTAATGTTTTAAGATGGTAAACAAAATACATACCTAGCCTCAATCCTTATTAAAAATCCCCCGCCAAGCTTATTACAAAGCCTACAGCCAAGCCTTATAAGGGCTTCATTGTGGGCATGATAGGGGTTTTGTAAGAGCTTTACAACGGGCTTTCTAGAGCTTTAGTGAGACCATATACTGGGCTTTAGAGGGTCTAGACCTCTAGAGGGCTTCCATCTCGCAAGTACCGTACTCCGTACTTTATTCATTTTATGTGTTCCCCTTTTACCATACGAAACAGGTGGAGAGTTGAAAACTGACCAATAATATCCACAGAGCTCGTCGGAGTAATCAGGCGTTGTCGTCTCGGTACAGAGCATTGCGTACTTTTCGGTACTTGTTTTCGAACTACCGTACGGAGTATTCCGTATGCGCAGAAGCATTCGCTGTTGAACAAGCCATGTGGGACCAGGCCATACTGCTATTATTAGGAGGTACAGATAATCTGGTAGAGATGCAATTTATCATACAAGCAAAACTGAACAGATCTATTTGCTGGGAACTTGGACTGGTTACCAAGAACCCCTCTGTCAAAACTTCTTGGAAATCCATGTCACCGGTGGATAGCAATAGCACCAGACAGCTTGTACAGGACTTCCAATGATTACTATCATAACGGGAATTAATTGATTAGGCACTATATATGTTCATATAAGCGAAGACATTCATAAATCAATGTGCCAGTTGGTACGTTCACTTTCATCCATGGTGTACAATTCCCAGCGAACTCCGAGTCTCACATCAAATAATTTAAAAAAAGGCGGGGAAACGAAAGTCGTCAGAACCTTTATCCAAACGCCATCATTCATCAATTCATAACAATGCTCATTTCGACCTCTGTGAATCTGCTGCATATCCTTGAGTGTGTTCTTCATGAATGCATGCAAACAGACTGAAGCCACCCAAGATCTATAGACTGAAATCGGAACAGCAAACCGTAAACACCTAACCAGCCATGTTTGCTCTGCCATATTAGCGGATAGACACCTATCGAACTCTTCCGGCGTCTGCACCACCAAACAGCACGAGAACGATTTCGTCTAGGATTGTAAGCACCAGGTGCATATTCAATCGCTGATTGTTGAGCGTCGCAAAGATCCTCCTTGCAGCCGCTTGCGCATTTGCTCTTCCGACGACATTCCCAGCCATATCCGGAATAAGCGCCGCAAGCATAAAGCTAGCTTCAGTCCGGCTTCTTGATTTCTGTGAAGGGGTGCGGACTACGGGGGGGCGCAAGACGCCTCCAGGCCATAGGGTATCCTTGGCAAGTGAAATGTAGCGAAGTAGCGAGTCATCCTGAACAAAAGACTTCGCACTGTCGCGCACCTTCCTTTCAATCGTACCTCCTAGGAGCTGATGAAGGACCATGACAACCGCGCGCCCGCGAAGCCAGTTGTTGCCCTTGTTCAGTTCAAAAACCTCGAGGAAGAGGTCGCAGATAGGTTTGATGAAGGGCTCCAACTCGCGATCTTCGAAGGCATTCAATTCAGCTTCGGCCTCTGCTGCAGTCACTGCATCTTCCGTCGCCAGGGCCGGTTCCGACGAGGAAAGCTGGTTGGTAGCAGCGGAAATTAAGCTCTGTCCCGCGGCAGAGAGCTGATCCAGCATGGCAATATTCCCAAGAAAATCCTCCATGCCGTCGGCAACCGAGTTATAGATACGACTAACAATGTCTTTGGCTTCCCCATCGGCCGCAGGCTCTGCCTGAGGTAATATTGCCTGTTGGGATAGAAACGCACGTAGATCTCGGCTCCGACATACCTCCGGCAACAGAAGAAGCTGTTGCAAGTATGCCTCCAAAGCAGCACGTCTCTTTTGCAGGAAGTCTTTTTGTAGCTTCATCACAACGCGTCTTCTCGGAAACTCTAGCTGACGCACAGAAGCGTACCTCATCCGTAGTTTCTGATGAAGTTCATGAAACTCGCTGTATCGGCGTGTAACTGCCCATGTTGCTGCGGGCATCTGCTCTCCTGCTTTTCTATGCACCTCGATCACGTCTGCAAGCAAAGATTAGTCAGATGATGCACAATACCTTCAAGACAAAGAATATTCGCTCTTACATAGTGCAAACTCCCGCCCATCCTCCTCTTTTCCCACCATGATCGATTTGATCTGCACTGTAGATCGACCATAAAGACTGCTGTCACTCTCTTGAATTATATACTGTTGTCTTTGCATTTCCTTGCGACGGATTTCGCGTTGAATACTCGCCTTCGACTTCCCGAGGATCCTGAGCTCTGCGGTATTGTTTGTAAGTTCGGCTTTTCGGGTAAGAGCGTCAAGCACAGATTCTTGCGCTGCCAGCTTTTCTATATCCTCTGTCAGAGCTGCGATTGCTTCGGCGAGCCCGAGGTCTCCAGGGGCTGCTTCGTGGATCTCATCGGCAGGATCTTTCTCGTCCTCTTCCTCCGGGTCGGCATATTCGTCCTCGATGAATTTCTTCTCGTCCGGGAAAAGCTCATCATCAAACACTCCTGTTCGAGAAGAAGGGTCAACCAGGCCAAGCGAGGCGATGCTTGGTTTGGGTTTTTCTGTCGACCGGGAGTCGGCCCGGGGGCCATCTAACGAGCCACGGGGCGAGTTTCGTTCCTTGTCCTCGGAAAACAAGGATACGGGGGAAGTGACGCCGTCTACTTTCCCATTTTTAGGCTCATTGGTAATAATGTCGTTCAACGCAGCCTCCATGTTCTCGATCACTTGATTGTTCTTAGCTTCGCTTTCACCATTCTGAGAATCTTTGCCTATACTGTGGGTTGACATTGCAAGAGGGTCGGTATCATAATCATCATCGAACAGTGGTGCAGAACGCTCTGAATCGAACGAATGTCTTGGAGAGTCGGCATCGTCGAACAACCTGCCTGTGTTTCTCCCATCGCTAGAAGATACAGCAGCCCTGCGTAGGTCTCTCGGCTTCATGCTGGGTTGGGACATTGTACGGGTCATGAGAGTAGGAAGAGGTCGTCTTTCGGATGTCTCCGGTGCAGGAGAGCTCGTCATGGTCCGCGGAGGACCCGGTTGAGGGGCCGACGTCGAGGTCTCATCGGATGAGAGGTACTTATAATATAGATCAGACTGCTTAAACTTGGGAAAATAAACCTCCTGCAGTTCTTCCAACACGGCGGATTGGGTTGTCAAAATAGCGGTTCGTGCCTTGCGATACTGCTCCGGGGTAGCCTTTTTGCCAGCACTCAGGAAAGCCTTCACAGCTTTGCGAGATTCCTCTGGAACATTCAGCTCTGGTTTCGAGAAGTAAGTTTCGCTGATCAATATCATATCATTAACGTCAGTTGCAGTCCACGTAGTGGAAGCAACGGAGGTCTCATCCCCAAAATCGTCTTCGAGAGGATTTCGAAACCCGTCGACGACGATCCAGAACTGGACGAGGGACATCCGACGTTGACGATCCATGAATTCCATGAAATACGAGAGTCCAGCGGCGTCGTGCATAATGTCCACCAAAGATGCTTCATGCAGCTTTGGAGCGCTGTTACGCCGCACGTCAGGTCTAGCCGCTGCAGGACGAGAGACGCTGCCAGTAGATGATAGTTTAGCCACTTTCTGGTCAAGAACTCTTTTGCCGGTTTCCAGGCGTCGGAGATAGACCTGATCCTGCCCGTCAACCATACTCTCGCGTTTCAGTTGGCTCGCGATCTGCGCCCGAAATCGCCTGGCATCGGAAAGATTATTACAGCGTCTGATCGCCCTGACAAAACGTTCAAAGGAGCGTTCGGAGTCATTAGGCCTCAGCTTCGGAAACGGTTGCACTTGTTTCGACTTCGAAACCGGTGATGCATGCTCGTCCAACGCCGCCCGAAGCTTTCGCACCGTCTTGCGATCCTGCAACGCTGTGCGCCCGTACGTTTCTATCAGTTGATTCCATGTGTCTGGATCTGAAAGCAACGTCACAAGTGGGAAAAGAACAGCGCAAGCGACGATTTCTCTTATCAAAACCGAAACCGCTCGACTATTCAGCAGGTTCTCAGGAAGGAGCTGCGGTAATAGCCCGACGACAACCTTGCGGAGATGCTCTTGTTGGAGAGACTTCTGATCGGAGAATGAAACAGCCACAGCCGGGTGTAACCTGCCGTCACGATACTTGCTCGCGATTGCGAAGTCAAGCTCTTCGGATTCAGTCACATTTCGAGTCAGGTTTCTTCCGCGCACCGCTCTCTCAGCCCGGTCAAACTCTTTAAGATGCGTTGTCAGGATTGGGAAGATACGCGAGACGACGATTGAGACCAAGTCTTCACTTAGAAGCCTGTCGCGAAGGTTGCCCAGCGCGATCCTTATCGCCTTGTCCACCTCGTGAATAAACACCGGACTGGGGCTGATGTTTTGATACCAGGAAGAGATAAAGTCGCGAGAAACCAGTCGGAGAAGGTCATCGATGCCTTCAGATACGACAAAGGATTGAGGGTATAGCGAAGTGGGTTCGTATGCCGCAATCTTTCGATAGTTGTTCACTTCCCTCCTCCAATTATCCGGGGTTAGAAAGGCTACCGTCGGAGAGACCCGCTGGTGTCTTCCATCGTTGGACTTGCTCCTGACCGTGAGCAATACCAAGCCCAACAAAGCAACCAAGACAAGTGAAGCTCCCGAGACAAACGCGTAGCCGAGATAGCGAGCGACCGGTATCCAACTCACTATCAAGCCCCAGGATATAAAGCCGCAGAGGCCTGCCAGGATGACATGTTGACGGCTGAGGGCCATTCTCCCCACGCACGATGCTGGGTCAACAGACCCATGGCGGGTTATGCAACCAGGATCATGAGATGCTCCGTATATGCTCGACAATGATTGCACCGGAATGGATGCTTTAGCGGAGTGTTCGAAGGCTGAAGGAATGACGACAGGATCACCGTCGGTAGATCGATGGCAGGGACTGCTGAAGGTACACAACGCTGGTGTTGTCTGCTGCACGATAGTTATCTCGCGCCGGCTCGTGGCTTCTGTAGTTCCGCGGCATCGTCGTCACTCCCGCACCGTATCCACCAATCCCGTGACTGCACGCCAGCCAAACAACGGTGTGGGACGTCATAACTAAACCTCCAAGTCGAACTTGCAGTCAACAAACACCTCTTGCTCCAGCGTCGATTCCTGACAGCAACCAGCCACCAAGATGTCAGCCATTACGGACTACGTGGATTTCTCGCAGAAGAGCCTGCAGTGTAAGCCATTGATTGCGCTCTAGTCTATTAGCCCTCTGTTTTGTCTGTGCGCCATATGAGGTCATACTAATGCCGTTTTCTAGTCTCTGCACTGTCCATTGCGTTCAATCCCATCTTTTGGAAGTAGGTATCCTATCTTTTCAATGGCATTTCGTTTGATTTGAATCTTGCACTAACTCTCTTTAATGAAGCGTCGTTGCTCGTTTAGGTATGTGTCCGATTCTATCGTGAGTTCGACTTGAAAGAGCGTACTGACAAGCGTCATGGGTTTGCAGAGCACAAGAAACATTACCTGACTCGCATATTCGGAAGCCCATATTACGGCTGCTATTTCCTTGCTGTTGTTATTTTCTCCCTAGGCATCTTCCGTGACCACCTCTACAATGAAGCGTTGAAAGACCAGCCCTACTATGAGCCGATCCATCAACCCTGGATTGCGTACATCCTCTTTGCCATTGGGAATGTCTTCGTCCTCTCCAGTATGTGGGCTCTTGGTATCACTGGAACGTACCTGGGCGACTACTTCGGGATTCTGATGGATGCCCCGGTAACCGGGTTCCCGTTCAACGTTTCGGATGCCCCCATGTACTGGGGCAGCACCATGAGCTTCCTGGCTGTGGCTTTGTACAGAGGCAAGGTCGCAGGGTTGCTGTTAACTCTCGAGGTCTTTATTATGTACTGGTTGGCCTTGCAATGGGAAGAGTGCGTTCATTTCTATTCCCCCATTGACGAATGTTTCTGGCTAATAAATGATATTCTTAGCCCCTTCACTGCCGAGATCTATGCGAAGCGTGAGCGTGAAAAGGCGAAAGAGAAGGGCGGCAAAAGCTCGTAAGGTCATGCCACGCTCAGAACGTTGCGGGCTTGAAAATAGGGATTTTCAACATCCTATAGCGTCACGCACATAGGAAGGAGCGAGAAAGACATCAAAGAAGCTCCAGAATTGAGGCCCACAATCTTTAAAGATTATATCTATATCAAGGACTGTCACCATGACTTGCATCTTCAACGAGCAGTCAATGACAAAACAAGTCCTTGACCGGGCAAGATGCCCTATACAAGTTGAATCGATAGCTATATTTGACCTGGAAGGATGAGCAAAGACAAAACGTTGCAATGTCTGGCATCCACTAGAGCCAAGAGTGGTCAAACAGCCAAATATGATTTATATCAACAAAACAGGAGAGACAGAGAAAGGGGAGGGGAAAGACAGGACACTTTGAAAGAAAAAATTGGCATGTATGATTTATTGTCATGAGCAGGACTAGAAATACGTTCGTTTCAAGCCTCATAAAAGAATATATCCTTGTTTCAATAAGTTAGTTTATTGTATCTTCATCGAAGAGAGTAGAACTCCACATGGCTACTACAGTACTACAGTACCTAGATAGGCATGTATTGTATGTATGTACTGTACGTATCTAAGCTACGCTAAGCTACCTAACCAACCTCTTTACCCTAATAAACAAACAAACAAATAAATAAATAGCTGCCAACCTCATTCCCAAAGGTAAGATAAGATGTGACAAGTCAAAAAAAAAGACAAGATTCCTAACCTCCCGACCTTATTTATGTATGAACATGAACATGAAAAGATGAACATGATGATCATGATCAGAGTATGCAAAAGACCAAGACCGACCAGTGATGACAGCATAGTGTAGGGGAGTTCTTCATGAATATGGAAGGGAAAAAGGAAACAAGGGAGGTACCTGCTCCGGGGGTATGCGGGAAGGAAGAAAGGGGAACCGAGAGAGAAAGGTATTCATTGTATGTACAACAAAGTATCGATGTCTCCGTCGATGTTTAAGAGTAGGAATCCTTCATTACCGCCTTCCTCTTCCCCTTTTTCCTGTTGTTCTCCCTTCGTCGACATTGTTATCGACATCATCTTCGTCCGCTCCCTTCTTGAGATCTTCGCCTTCTGCCAATCCCCATTTCTCACGGTCGTACCAGTCCTCACCGTCGCTCATTTCGCCGAGATGCGCCTCTGCCTTGCACCACTCGTACACATCATCTTTCATCCGACATGCTCGGAGCAGCGACTCCAGCATGTACTCGAACCCTCGCACAGTTTCGTCCTGCTTTTGTATGAATGACCAAAGCAAGCGCCTTGTTTCTTCTGCTTCGTTCGGGGGAGGCCAAAGTCCCTATCAGGTCGGATATTGTCAGGCACGAGAAAGATAGGATGTGCAGATGGGATTTTGTCCATGGTTTCAGCAGGTGAGGGTCGTTGATTTGCGACGCCATTTTCCTCAGTCGTCGTCGATGCATTAGCCTGCGCTCTCGTGGTCATACGTCTAAGCGGTTCAGGAGAAGAGCCATCAGGGGTCTCCTCGGTATCTTGCCCTTCGTCAGGTTGCTCGGTATTCCGCATCTCAACGTCGACTGTTGCGTCAGAAGGCTCTTCCTGGGAAACTTCCCCATTGCCGTCAGGTGCTTCAACTTCACCCCGAAGACCACCGACAGGTTGGAGTTTGTTGGTTTTTGTATCTGAGAGGCCGGCCCCGTTCGATTTCATCTCGGAATCACCACTTTCAGTGTGCTGCGGAAGATCTGCGACCACGGCATCGTCATCTTCAGTTTTCGGCTTCTTTGTATCTTGACTAAGCTCCGTTTCAGGATTAGGGGCATCGGTCATTTCAATGTCACCACCTGAACTCGGGTGGCCCTGATCTTCAGTCTGCGGCGCTATAGAGTTCTTCCGAGAAGCTCCACCTTGAACCATTTCGTGGACAGCGGCTTTGGTGTTCTTGGAGGCGCTGTCGCCCGAAGGCAAAACCTGCTCACTTTGAGTGAGCCCGTTTATACCCAATCCGGATCCCTCATTTGTGGGCCTTGGTTCGAAAATAAACCGATCCTCCGGTGTTTCGACCTTTCCGCAGGGCATCCAGACCGCATCACCTAGAAATTGCCGATGTAAATTTCTCGCACGCCATAAAAGCGCTCGTTCCTTCCGAAGCTTCTCCTCAATGGCTTGCGTCATGGTCCTGAGGGCTTTGGATTTATACGGCTGGGACATTGCAGGATGATTAGGTAATTCGGACGGGTGTTTGAGAGGGCAGAGGATTTCTATATAGATAAGAAGACAAGTTAGCTCCTCGAAAAATACCCAGATGAGACAGCGCGATGAGACTAACGTTCGATGGCAACTTCCGAAAAGGGATTCTCCTCTGCAGCAGCAGCATCGGCTTCAGAGTCTTCATCATCCTCTTCAAGTTCGTCTCCTTCAGAATCATATCGAGGTGGGTTTCGACGTAGAATGTAACGTGTGTAGCCGGCATGCTCGATTTTCTAGAGTTGGCCGCGGGGAGGGGCATTAGTCTAGCAGTCACAAGTGGCAGACCTGGGGACTGAAAGAAAGCAACAGCTAACACACCTCTTTGTAAAGTTCCTGCGGATTCGTGTAACCTAGTACACCTTCGTGTACATATTTCGCATTCGCTCTCAGTTTGTTACCCCGGTTCGTCGGTTGGGTGATGGGTTCGTCTGGACCTGAGTCTGGAGGGGGAATTAGACCTGCATCGGAAACACCGAGGGCAAATGAGAATCTTACGATCATTTTCCCGTCGCAGGGCCTTTTTCAGCCCAATGATCGTATCTGCAATCAGGGCCGCCTGTGTAGTCATGATGACGAGTGGCAGGGACGAGAATCGTTCCAGCAGAGAGCAAGACGGAAATGGGAGGACGAAGCGCGAGAACGGGGCGACTTTTGCAGAGAGGGGGAGAAAACAAGGCGCCTTCCTGAGTGACGATTGCCGCTTCCAGGCTCCAGAGACGTCAAAGGGCCATCTCGCGAGGGGTTGAATTCAGCTCTTGGATGTCTCGGGAAACGGGCCAGAATCGTTTGAGAAGACAAAGGTCATCAGCTGCTCCATGCCAGCCCGGCGACGCTTCTTCTCCGCCTGCCTGACGCAGTCGCGTACGGAGTTGAGCTCACCGCCTTCGGGAAGCGATCGCCGCGGCTACCATACTGAAAGACGCTAATCCGCATCGGGTTCCGCAGCACTGATTAGGGTTTGGCACGTGAGATGCCCTGCTGATAACAGTGACAGCGCAGATCTCTGGATGGGAAATAGGTAACTATACAATGAGAACTTGATGTAGTTTTTTTTTCTTTTCATTAGAATTTCTTTTGTACACTCGCAAAAGATATCCCCAGTAAATCATGCAAGCGTAAAAGGTATATGAGGTCCATCATTCATTTAGCTCCATGTCGTTGTCATTCACCCATAAAAAAAATATCACGTCTAAAGCAAGTCTATTTGACTTCAATCAGGGTCTACCCATACCAAAATACCCTTTTTATCGGCCCGCATTCCTTCGGTGGGAAGAACCCGGAGCGTCTTGTTGAAATACGTGTCGACCACCACGAGGTGTGGCTGAATCCACAAGCCCCGCTTAAAAGCCAGGAGGTTGTACCGCACCGTGTGTCTGCTGAAGGGGACGAGTTGGACTACTCTCGTCTTAGGTCCGCTGAACGCAAACTGCTCACTCGCTTCCATCGTGAGGTTAAATGTGAGGAAATGCATTGAGGGATTTTCGAGTGTGTAGTCCAGGTGGATCAAGCCCGGTAGCGTCTCCGACGGTAAGGCAGAGGCCAGGACGCGCGGCTCACCCATTGGGATCAGGAAACGGGGGATTGCCAGTGAGGTGGTCGTGCTAGCATCACTACCGTCGGCAGTCGGACGTCGCCACAGAATATCCAAGGCGAGGTTCAGTGTTACCGACCGTCGATCGTCCAGACTGGTCTTCTGAACATTAAGGGTAAACTCAGATTCCCTAAGTTCTTCTGGGAATATCTGTGCCGCCTCTTGGCTGAGCAAAGTCTCCTCGCTTATGTCACAGAGTGCACCGCCGTGAATGTCAAGCAGAACCAAGGAGACTTTCTCGATAATGAGCGGTTCCGAGGCGAATGACACAATCTTCGAATTGACGCACCACTTCTGCTGCAAGCCGTTCGGCCTCGAGGTCGACCCATGCTCGGCGAGGTCGTCGTCGGGAAGGAAGAAATTGGGCCAGGGCTGCGGATGGATGCGAGGGAGAAACTCATAGTTTGCTTCAAATGGTCGCACAAAGGGCAGGCTGACCACCACAGTCTTCGAGATGGGCGTTTCCATATCTGAGACCAGAGAGTATCGAACGGATATTTCGAGTTCGTAATCCGCGGCATAGTGGGTGTCAGAAAGAACAATCGATAACTCCGTACTGGCGGCTTGTTCCAGGACGCCGATCGAACGAGATATTGAATGAGGAGTATCCTCATTAGGAGAGCCCCCAGCATCATCGCCCGATTCAGCAGGATGTTCGTCGTCATTCGCCCATGACAGCTTAGCTGCCAATTCCGGTTTTCCAAACAGCCTGACCTGCAGGGTTACGTCTGCAGCCTCTTCTTCATCGTTTTTGATGGCGACACTGAGAATAACTCGCTCATTTGTATAGTATGTCTCCCTGAGGTTTGGTGTGCTTATGAGAATCTTAGGCGGTTTCGGTAGGATCTTGCACAAGGTAGTGTCGCGATCTTTGCCAATCCTCTTTCGATGAGGACCTTTGGCGCTATTCACCCACCAGTATAATGCCCCTTCTCTATGACGGGTGATGGCATACACAAGATTGAAATTCTCCCCTTCAATCAGAAGGGAGATCGATGCAACCTTGGCCTCACCAGCCTCGCGAGGTATGGACGTCAAATTGTATACTCTGGTTTGAGAAGGCCTGAAGGTCAGGTTGGCTGCGCCGACCATGGAAGCCGTTCCCTCAGTTGGGGAAAGGGGTGTTGAGGAATCAGTTGAGGCTGTAGAGTCACGTAAAGTGACGTCAGATATCTGACAAGAGGATGAGTCGCTCTCATCCACCTCATGCTCCGATTGCAATTTAATGGGCCGCAGGCTGCCTTCAAAAACGATTTTTACTTCAGAGAGAGTAATGGGAGCTGAAGAAGGCTGGGCCACAGAAGTGATGGCCAATTGAGCTTGGAGAGGCTCGCCGACATTTCCAGCTGCTTTCTCAAAAACGAGTGATGCAGACACTACAAACTATTAGCGACTGGGGCTTGACATCGGCGAACGCGATGGGAACTAACAGCACGACACGACATCCTCAGCTTTGAGGACGACGACAGGTTTAGGGCTGCCTACGGGAACATCCTTGAGACAGTTCTGAAAGTCGTAGTTCCAGCTGGACCGAGGCGAAAAGACTATGTACCACCCTATGTTAGAAGCGACGGCACGAATTCGAGCGGACGTCGAATGCAATCTCACCTCGACTGAGTAACTCCCAATTTACCCAGATTAATGTCTCACAGTCGTGGACTCGAAGACAACACTCTCTTAAGGTCCAAGCAAACTCCTCCATTAACTCCCACCACCCATCGGCCCGCCATGTCAACTGTGGCCAAAGAGGCAAAAGTGTTTTATGGGCATCCGCCCAGAGACCGGCCCGCATGTATTCTCTGGCTATTTCCAAGCTCAGACTTTCGACCTTTCTGACCTGCCGTCTTGCAGCAAAATGTTCCAAGGACGCTTTTAGCGTGTCTATGATTAGGGAAGAGTGATCAAAGCCGGGCTGACCAGGTTCAGGAGCCTCAACATGTGGTTCGGGTGCCAGATATGTGTCGTACAGATAAGATTTACCTGCAATCTGAGAAGCTGGAGATTGGCCAGGAGGTACCCGATCCTCTCCTGGAACTTGCTCGGCTAGGGCGCGTCGGTGGGCTGAATGTATGGCTGATCGCTCCAACCAGTAGCCTTCATGGTGGAGCAATTCCCAGGGGGCCAACTTTTCACCCACGGGCAAAGTCTTTTCAGGCTGGTGAAAAAGGGATTCGTGTAGCCTACTAGGGTCATTGAGAATGTCTTCTGAGAATGCGGGTAGCTCCGCTCGAGAAATGAGCTGTGCCATTACTGTTGACCATCTCGCATCCCAAGCTTCCCACCCATAATTCTTTGTTCCCTTTCCTTTGCGGCTGACGATATCCTCAGTACGGGCCCTGTGTTCGAGCCACGCACGCACCGCGGCGGTAGTTTGACCACTCCAGAGCAAGCATCGGATGATCCTGATCGCTAGTACATCGGCCAAAAGACGGGCATCGTTGAATCTTGGGTTCCATCCCGCGATGGATTCGAACACTTCCTCGCCAAACAGGGCCTCATATGCACTCTCATAGTTGCGATGGGCTGCATCCATCTCCTGGCGAAATTCCGCGAAAATGCCAAGCTTGAACTCATAGCGAACGTTCCATCCCTGCGAAGACAAAGTTTGAGACGTTCCACTTATCGGGGGTGCCGTTGGCGGTGGTATGGAACCCCGATTGCGCTTTCGTCTCGCATGCTTGGACAGATCGCGGTAGTACTCCGCGATTGATGACTGCAACGAGGCCAGTAATGACCGGACGAAATCCTTCACTTCAACTGCTGATAAATCTGGTGGAAGAAGGAAAAGAGATCTCGGGTCCAAATTTGTGGCTCTCCGTATGCTCGCCATTCGATCATCAATATCCTGCATGTTGAGGCCATCTTCAGCGACCAACACAACCACGAAGCGCGTTTTGTAACCGGACGAAGCCCACGAATCCTTCAGACCATTGATCTCGATTTTAAGCTGATTGTCTCGTAGTGTACTCATATTGGGATCGGAGGTGATCGGGAATACATTGATAGCTGCAGCAGGAATAAGATCCTGGTGCTTCGTGACCCATAATGGCGTAAGCACCCCATCCGGGAAGGTTGGCGAGCCAGGCGTCAACGGTGAGATTGGAGAATGAAGAATTGGTCCGACCGAAGAATTGACGGGAGAGATTTGAGGAGGATCAGCTTTTCTGGGAGGAAGTCTGTAAGACTATACGAATCCGAATTAGCGGCTTATATCATGAGAAAAAAAAATGCAAGTCCATCATGCTCGTTCAATGCGCAAAAGTGTTGCGAATTGCCCAGCGCACTATGCAGTCTAACGCAAGCAGAAGTCCATATAGTGCCAAATCGAACAGCTCTCTGACCTACCCGCCCAATGATCTTTATTCTCAGCCCAATCCCAATTGACCGCCCAGTATGGCTCCGTGAATTCCATGGTGCGTCTGACGCATCTTGTTGGAGGAACGCGGTCCGCAGGTCCTCCACAAGCCGCCCACTGAGGAGCGGGAAATCTGACTCTATCGGCGTTCCTTTCTCCTGTAGCAGAGGGTACCGGACCTCCGGTTTGTTGGCAACATGATCAGGCGCCGGTTCTATGCCGGAGAGCAGGATGAGGGGGAGATTGTGAGCAACGTAATCCTCGGGGTAGGCGTCCATCGCGGACAGTATGTGGTGCTTCGGATTGCGCAGGTCATGGCATGACTAAGATCCGACACAGATCCCTCCAGGATCTAGAGCGAGGGATTTGGGGATCCCCGCAGAAAGAAATACCGTATAGAGCCCTGTGGAAGCGAATAAGATCAATCTTCGGAGGCCATCACACTCGCTCTAGCTACCACGTCAGTCCGCGGATAGGTTTGACTTTGCGGAGGGGATCCGATGCCAAGCCTGTGGCCAGCGCTCAACACGACCCTGTCATCTTGCAGGCCGAGATATAGAAGCATGTCAGCTTATCAACCAAATTCTCAGTTGCGTTGTTCTTCATTCGCTCATTCACAGTTTATGGACAATGTATTCCAACAAGAAGCAAGACAGTGATTCTGAGGGAATTTAGAGCGATCTGAAGGAAGTATATAAGTGCCCTTTGGCCATGGTATCTACAAAAACCAAATAAAAAAATACCCTAGTTGGCATTGCTGAGTGGCTGTTATTTATTATAGTCAATCTGGCTTCCTGGATCACTTTTCGGAACCCTGGAGCTCAATGATCTCTCCTTTGGTTTCGTCCATACCTAGGTGCCCTAGGTAGGGACTATGACCTGCTAGAGCACAATATCATATATTTTGCGCAGGTAATGAAACTATATACTTCGGTTGCACAGGAAGTAGCAAATCGTCATTTAATTGCTAGTGTTTCAACAAGAGCACCTCACTTGTTCTCTAGAGCGACTCTTAAATGATATCTAATAGATACGTAGGCAATAATGCTATCCATGTAGCTGTTAATAAATTTGGAGAATGTTTTTCCCACATAGCGCAGCTGCTGGCTTATTGCTTAGATGATGAAGATCGCCACACATCATGCTTATCTGATAGAGATCAAACAATAATTGTTTGATATATCGAAGTAAGGGAAATATTATCTCTGCGGTGGTCTTCTCCATGAATTATACAGAAGGTCCTTGCTTGCTGCTCCTCCGCGTGACCTTGGCTGGGCAACGTGCAGAATACCTAAGCGGCAGTATGAAGAAGCAAGAAAAAGTTGGCTGTTCTAAAGGGGAAAAGCTGCTACATTGGCTGTGGATCTGCAGTACTAATGGATTTGGGCAGGAGTAGCATCGCATGCCTGCATGCACGCAACCTAATGAGCTTAATAGGGCTGCGAGCCTGTGTGGATAGAGTATGGGGATCCTTGATCATTTGATTACTCTACAGAGTAGGCACGACCTCAGTCCTGACTTCCTGCCTGATAGGTACGGAGTATGGACCTGGTGCCTTCTCAGTCTGCTGTGTGCTGCCAGGGGGAGGAGCCCCTCCGGGATGGGCCTACCTAATCTAGGTGAACCCGGTTAACGGCTGACTAACCACACAATGGAGACTTTCTAATCGCCTCGAACGATTCAAGTCTATCATAGGAAAGCCCTTGGCAGGCAGTTAGGCTGATTCCGGTCCATCCACACCGCTAGCCAGCCCGCTGTCGACAGAACTCCCACTGATAGACATCCCGCGGCAGCTGCCAACCTTGCGTCGCGCGCCAGGGATGGGCTGCCTGCATCCCCGATCTCTGATGCATGTCGAGTGACCAACCCAATGGACCGCGGCTAGTGACATACTCTGTAAAGTGGTCAAGGCCAACTGCCCCTCTCCTTTTCCTCCGGCAGACTGGGCCGGTGGATCGAGCTCGGACGCGCGCCAGGCAATGCGCGTTGCTGACTGGGCGCCGGCTCGTCCGTCGTCCTCCCGGCGGGCGCGATCATGCAATCATCGAACCCTCGTTCCTCAATGGAATAGGCAGTTAATTTCCTAGCGACGGAGACTGTGCTTGGGCCCGTCCCGCGCTTCCTTGGGCGTTTGGATCATCTCCGATTCTCCATATGCATATGCAGTCTTCTGACATTACCAGTATTGCCTTTCGTTCCTTTGGTTTCACGCCTGGGTAGTGGTCCTTCGAGGACCTGGGACCCCTTTCTTCACGGATCATCGCCATCACTCCTTCAGCTTTCTTTGTTCGCTTGAATCAATAATTCCTCTCTTCTGCATCCCCTTTCCGTTTTCCGTATCCCTGCGGTACCCCCCTGATGACCCGCGGCCGGCAAGCACGCCAGTGAAATCACAAAGAACTGCAAAAAGGGGGCTCGAAGAAGCGGCACTCGAGGCGAAACGATTGAACTGCGTCTTCCAGCCGAGTCATGTCATGGAGATCATGCGTTTGCACAGTCGTCAATTCTAACTTAGATCCATCTACCTTTCTTTGTCTTGCCCCTATCAGGAGGCGCAAATAGTTTCTGCTGCCGACAGACACCATGGACCAACCTGAGCGTTCCTCCCGTTCAGATTCCCGTCGCGCTCCTGCTGCGCAGGATGCCAATACCTCTCGACGGCGTCGCAAATCGCTTCCGTCTCGCTCGACTAGTGTACCGCGTCAGCGATCTGCAAACCCTCCGCCTCTGCCTCCCGCGTCTCCCGAAGTCATATCTTCTTTGATCTCGTCTCTCTCGAGCATCTCAACCCCCGCCCAGACCCATTTTGACAATATTCCCCATATCGGATCCCACACGGCGCCGCCCTCTCCAAATCCTCAATCCGAATTTGGAGGCCGATTGGATGGCAAGTCCTCCACTGAGCATGGGTTTGGTATGGATTATGGCGCTTATAAGACCCCTGCAGAGTCCATCAACAGTTCATTCTTGCACCCGGATGATGCCGCTATTGCCCCTGTCGTTCGCATGGCTCCGGCGCCTGCTCCTTCTTCTCCGCGAGCCAAGTCTAGCTTCGGGCGGGATTCCTCATCGTTAAGACCCACCTCGAGGGGTTCCTATGCTTCATCGCGAGCGCCGTACGATGAATACTCTGGATTTGGGGTCATCTCGGCGGAACCTGGTCCTCGACCCTCGCGGACGGCCAGTATCGCGTCTTCCAGCTCTGGAGGTCGAAAGAGTCTCAAGGGCCAGCTAGGACTGCTCAGGAAAGCATCGCGTGAATTCGTCCAAGACAAAGAAACTGACCGGACACGGAAGACTCCCACCCAAGATGATGGCGTGAAGTCGGGGGTGGCTCGAAGCCGAACTAGTCTGCGTTCTCGACATTCTATGGCAGACGTGGCCGAAGAGGGCGGTAATTCGGACACTGTGGAGGAATCTCCAAGCAAAGGAGAGGCTACATCTCCAACTACGCCGCTCCCTAGTCCGGGGGGCATTGGTAGCGGTCGGTTTATTCCTGCACGGGACTCGTCCTTACGGCATAGTTACAGTAGCAATTCGAACAAGAAACGCCGGTCGGCGCGTCATGGCCGATACTCTTCGACAGGCAGCAAGGACCTCAAGGTTGATGCCGATATTGCCGAGGCGAAGAACGAGACGGAGCAGACGACAAAGCGGATTCAAGAGGTCAAGGAGCAGCAGCAAAGGATTAAGACGGGAATGGAGAACGGCCAAGACACTTCTGCCATGCCAAAGCAAGCCACGTCTGAATCCCAGCAACGGATTTCTCGATCCTCGACTGAACCGCCGCCTCGTCGCAGGTCCCGGGGTGGTGAAGCTTTTTCTAAGGACATCGATCCGTCCAGCGGTGATCTGCAGGAGGAGAGCGCGCCTTCTCCGGCCGTCCAGACACGCAGAACAAGAGAAAAGGAAAAAGAAAAGAAGCGACAGTCGCTTGATAAAGCAGATCCTCCTCTCAGTCCTCTTGGTTCAAAGCATCATAAACGTTCTCCGTCCGGTCCCTTGTCTCCAGTCCGCCACTCGACTGTCGAGGAGCGACCGTCCAGCGCCGATTCCATCGATCTAGCCGTAGAAGCGTACGTATCCTCGCCCAGACTGACCCAGAAGGTGCCCCACCCGCGTTCAGGTCGCATGATAGCGTTCTCTGAAGTGGGGGATCCAAAAGGGCATGTCGTCTTCTGTTGCCTGGGCATGGGTCTGACGAGATATCTTATGGCCTTCTACGATGAACTGGCTCGCAGTCTCAAATTGCGGCTGGTCACACTTGACCGTCCTGGAGTCGGGGAGAGTGATCCCTGCGAAGACGGGACCTGCACCCCTCTCACTTGGCCTGGTAAGCATCCTTTTTTTTTTCTTTTCTTTTTAACTCTTTTTGTTTTTTAGGCTTCTGAGGGATAAGCCGCATGCTGTGCTAGGTTTCTAACCCCGCGGTAGATGACGTTGCCATCGTCTGTAACCACCTCAAAATCACCAAGTTTTCAATCCTAGCTCATTCCGCTGGAGCTATATATGCTTTAGCGACAGCGCTTCGAATCCCACAACATATTCGAGGCCGCATCCATCTATTGGCTCCTTGGATCCCACCCTCCCAGATGTCGAGTCTTGGGACACACAAGGAGCCTCTTCCGAACAACGCTGTTCCTTATTCACAGAGAATCCTCCGCGCGCTTCCGACACCAATTCTGAAGGTCGCGAACTCGAGCTTTATGAACGCCACCAGCAGCAGTCTGACGACTAGTCTACCTAAGTCTCCTCGAAGGAGTAAACGGAAGAGCATTGGCAGGGAGACCCCAGCTACCACAGTCGCAGAAACATCGTCTGGTGATAATCAACAAGGGCAGGACCGGGGAGCCGCGCAAGATGCGACTGGTTCGAACAGTAACCAGTCGACCACTCCAGGTTCCGGTAATAACGCGGCTGCCCTGGCTGCGCAAAATCGAGAACGCCAGTCTGAATATGACACCAGACTGACGTACCGGATCTGGGAGCTGGCAACAACAAATGCCAACCCAGCTGTGGACCTGCTGGTCTGCCTTGAGCGCCGACAAACGATTGGTTTCCGTTACGTTGATATTAACCGAGAAGTCGTTATCCACCATGGGAGCCGAGACACGCGCGTTCCGGTGGACAATGTCCGGTGGCTAGGCAGGACGATGCGGAGGTGTGAAGTTCGCGTCCTCGAGGGTGAAGGCCATGGCTTAATGGCATCGGCCGTTGTCATGAGCAATGTGCTGAGCGAAATCGCCCAGGAATGGGTGGACTGGACGACAGTGGTCCAGGGGAGACGAGGTCGCCGCGCGACCATCACGCATCATGCATCGCGCTCGGGTCTCGCATCACGCTCTGGTATCATGGTATAACTTTCACCCTGTTATCCTTGATTTCAGCCATGACATACGACTCGTTTACTGGCACGAAAACGCTATGGCCTGTACAATGCCATGAACAATCATTGATTATCGGAACCGGAATTTGGTGTGCGAGGCGTTGACTGGATTTTCCATCGAGGACACGACAAAATGGGATTGTTTCATTTTCATCCGGCCGTTCGTTCCTTATTTCGTATGTTTTTATTGTCTTTCCTCTTTCACAGCGTTCTTATATATTCCTTGTTGACTAATTGCTTCAATTCTGACGAGGTTTCTTTTGGATACGTGGTTCTAGCCAGCCGCCAAAGTCGGTTGGATCAGGATTTCCTTTTTATTTTTTTTATTACTATAGTCTACTTTAATGTTTCTGAACATAATGGATGTATATGCATAAACTCTGGTTGTCTTGCTGGAATTCTGAGACCCACTATTATTATTCATCTACTTTTTCAACCTTTTTGCATGTATGTACTGTACATAGTGTATAGTGTATATCCATTGAAGCTTGCCCGGCATAGAGAATGCAAGGCTCCAAGACATGTTTTGTATACGCCCTGAGAATGCTGAATCTCATGTAGAACTTGTTTAATCATGTAGACCGCTGATTGCGTAAGTGTCAGGGGCTTTCATAGCTTTGCATGCGTGCATCTTTCTTGTTTCAAAGACGTTTCAAGCCAAGATGCATGCGGCGCAGCTTACCCAAGGTGTATCACCATTTGAACGTCCTGCAGACGTCCACATGGGCAAAGGCGCATTAATCCCCTCGTCTGATCAGACAATTGGACGTGTGGGATAGTCGTAGTCCAGAACTCGGCAGCGGGAGGGGAGTTCTGTATGGAGTTCCCTCTCCGAACCCGATTTTTTAGAAGACAATTTTAATTCATAACTGGAATAACCTGCTACCTGTCAACTATCATCCCACGTGTGACGTACGCTACACCAGGACTCGTCAGTGGTGTCGCCCAGCGCGGCGGGATCATGATTGATGGATCGCCGCCCGCAAACCCACTCTAGAACCCTGTTTTGGATGGGTGGCAGCTGCATCGTTCCTCTTTTCTGGGGATCCTCCCCTTTTTCATAACCAGAACCAGCTCTTCGCAGCGTCATCTCTCCAGGCCAGTACTACATTGTATTCACCAAGCCAAATATATACCAATGCGTTCGGCATATTGCTTTCTGGCAGACGAATAATAAATGCCGCCGAGCTACGTGCAGTAGTTAGTGGCCTGAGTTACCCCGGATTTTTCATCGGCGCGCCAGGAGACTACAAAACATACTGCAGAACCAGCCAGCCCAGTTCGCTCTCTCCACATCGTCGCGGCTGCTGTTTTCTCCGCGATCTACCCCTATTTCGCAACTTGTTAATGACTTCCTCTCCATTGGAAATATACTGCCGACTTGAGAGCTTCAACAGAGGAGTCGCAATGCGGTCGCAACGTCGCATGAGGCTATACTTGATGGCCGCCTTGGCGGTCTTCTTTGTGATTCTCTATCTCACGGTGAGTTTATGAGAAAACCGCCAGGGGACGGTCAATCGATCGCTAACACAGAGCGTGCTACGTACAGACCGATGCAGGAGGGATTCAGAATCACAAGTTCTACAAATCCACAGTGGCTGCCATGGACAGAGCCCGAGCGGCGAAGAATGCTCCGACAAATGAGAATGCGCATATCCAGAAGCTGGACTCTCCAGTCGCCGCAGACGAGAAGGTGTTACGAGTGAACAAAGACAATCCCGACACCGCATCCAACGACAAGTCGGAGGAGATGGAAGAGATCGCCGTCGCAGGAAGAACAAAGATGCAGGTTCCAAAGCAGAGGGAGGACCAAAAGCCTGCAGCAGAGACGAAGAGGCCGCAGGGAGCCGACACTGAGAGCAAGGAGGACGTCGAGGCCAAGACAGAGCTGAATGATATCTTGAAGCGATCACCAAGTATGTTGTTCCTCCTAGGCTGGCTATCTTTAGGAGCGCAAGCTGAATGTTTTGTTTTTTCTAGTAATTATCTTCTCAAAGTCCTACTGCCCCTACAGCGCTAGAGCCAAGTCGATACTCATGGACAAATACTCCATTGTGCCTGCACCCTTCGTTGTCGAGCTCGATCAACATCCATTGGGGCCACGGCTTCAGCAGCTCCTGGCCGAGAGTACGGGGCGTCGCACAGTCCCTAATATTATGGTGAATGGACAAAGCATCGGTGGTGGAGACGATATCGCTGCACTAGACAGGGATGATGAATTGGCGTCCAAAATCAAATCTCTAGGTGGTAAGCGGATCATGGAGGTATCCAGGAAATCAGAGGCAGGAGACAAAGAGTAGTATATGACTAGCGAGGAAGTTATCCTTTTGTAATTAGCCATGTCCGTTGCGCTTAGCAGCTTTGGTATATCGGGGATCCAGAGGGGCTATTGGCCGTATAGATGATGCATGGTACAGGCGTTTGGGTTGGGTTTATTCTTGGATAGGGTCTCGGGGTTTGAGTCTTCTCAGTGGGAAGATATCTCCATTGTTATAGTTACTTGTATGAGTTTTTGTGTCCAGACTTTCATACTGCTCTAAGAACCTTAGTAGGACCGATCGATCGAAGAGGAGGATACGCTGGAGTCTTTGAAGAAAAATAAATAATACGGCATAGGATTGGAGAATGTCTCACAATTCTGAACATCAACTTGTCAGTACGAGCGAATTGTATGTCTCGCAGCCTTAGGCATCAGATCTGGTCTCTTATCACGTGACTTGAGGGAAGATTGCGCTAAACCGTAACGGTGCGCTAAGCGACGCACAACCCGTGCGCACCTCGAATTTCGCTCCACCAAAGGCTTCTGCTCGTCGAATTTCCATCGACGACCGACCGCACCGCACGTCGACGACAAACGACGATCCTCCTCCTCTCCTCCTCCTCGGTCATAATTTCACGCCACTCAGAGAGGCAAGATGCGGTACATTCACTCCGAGGAGACGCTGCCAATCCCCGAGAATGGTGAGCAAACACCACATTTCCTGACGGCCAATTCCCTGGTTCCGTTCCCTCCCCGGATATGTGAGCGCGCAAGGAGAATTATGGCAGAAAGAGTCAGAGAGGGCGTCAGAGGAAAAAAGAAAAAAGAAAAAAATTCTCTTAAAAATTTAAGGGAACAGAGATATATGCTCAGTTTCATGTTGCGCCGGGTGGGACGGAGACCAATGAATGGAAAGAGGCCGATGGGCATTTTAGGAAGATGATTGCTTTGGAAAATGCGTTCAATTGCGACGAGGAGCTGACCAGTGTCTTTTTTCCTATAGTGAAAATTCACATTCGTTCGCGGGTTGTCACCGTTGAGGGTCCTCGAGGTATGCGACCTCCAAAGAGATGGGTCAATCATTGATCCATCTGCTCTCGGCTGGATTGGAGGCTGACCGGGTGTCTTTTCGTCATCTTCCAGGCAAGCTGACCAAGGACCTCTCCCACATTGCCGTGACATTCGGTCGCCCATCCAAGAATGTCATCTCCATTCAGATGCACCACGGCTCCCGCAAGAGTGTTGCTGCCCTCCGCACTGTCCGCACCATCATCAACAACCTGATCATCGGTGTCACCAAGGGCTTCCTCTACAAGATGCGCTACGTCTACGCCCACTTCCCCATCAACGTCAACATTGAGAAGAACAAGGAGACCGGTCTGTATGAGGTTGAGATCAGGTACGGATAACCTCGCGTTTGATGTCACCCTGGAACTGGATGGTCGTTGGGGATGTGGACTGTTGGAATAAAGAAGGAAATCCATCATTCATATTTGTGGATCCGACGATTCTGTCACCCGAGACACGGGGGCTTTGAAGAGAACTTGCGCTGACAGAATCCTGCACCTCACAGAAACTTCCTTGGTGAGAAGATCGTGCGCCGCGTGACTGCCCAGCCTGGTGTCGAGGTGTCCATCTCTCCCAACGTCAAGGATGAGCTCCAGCTCTCTGGAAACTCCCTTGAGGGTGTGTCGCAGAGTGCTGCCGACATCCAGCAGATCTGCCGAGTCCGCAACAAGGATATCCGGAAGGTGAGCAGAATGGCACATCCTGGGTGGATTTGAACCATATACTGATTTGCTTCACTCACTAGTTCCTGGACGGTCTGTACGTGTCGGAGCGGACCAACGTTGTTCAGGACTAAAGGAGAATATTGACGACAAACGGTGTATGTTTTGCTTGGGTGGTAGACTGAAGGGAGAAAATGGGAATACCGGGAAATACCATTTTCCTTTTCTATTCTGATTTCGCACACTTAGCATTTGATTCGGGAGTCGATGCGAAATAAAAATATAAATGAGCCACGGAACCTTTCATATTATGCCCTTTTTTACATGTTTCTGTGACGGAATGGCTTGCTGGAAAGCAAACATGGCATGTAAAAAGAGCCGGGACCAACCTGCCTAAAACTTCATCGGAATCTTCCAGACAGGTTAGTCGTGGAAAGGTAACCGATTGAATGCTGGAAACGCTAAAGCGAATGTTTCCAAACCCAGCCTGTGCAAAAACTGTATCTGCCCCATCCCACAGATATCCTACAGATTCAAAGCTAGCATTGTCTCTCCTGAGGTTATGACATGTCTCTTGGTCTGATTTGTGTCATCGGCCCTAAGCCCTAAGTCCTAAGCCCTATCTAGGTTGCCCTGCCGGATTGCGGGGAAGGCCGACGGATCTCCGGCTGTCGTCACTTAGCTGTAGCAAGCTACCTGCTCCATGGGGTCTAGCTGGCCAAAGTGTTGACAGCTCATCCCCTCAAAGAAGGGGGTAATTTATCATTAATTATCCATTGACACCTAATCGGAAATTATCTTCATCTTTTTTTGATTCGTATATTCAACACTACTCTTAAGGACTGCTTACCTAACTTCTCAGCGACCCCATCCGGCGAAAAAGGAGTAAGCATGCATGTGAAAGCGACTTAGACAAGCTAACCATAAACCTGTTCCCCTTTCACCAACGCTGCCTCTCACACTCATGACTACACATGTTGGAGCAGATCAAATGGCCTCCCTTAATTAGGTACATGTCAATTCTTTGTATTCATTTTATTTGTCTCAAGGAATCCCTGCACGTGACTAGAGAAACGCAACAATGGCGTTCTGGGCTAGGCTCTGGGGAGTTCTGGCTGCTTTTATGAGTATGTTGCTTGATGTTGCGCAGTTCTGGAAAGAGGTGAGTAGGTTCTGTATATCTGTACATACAGTACATTCATTATTATACACAAGGGCCCTTGCTTACTCAGACTTATAAGAGATGGCTCTTGTGGTGGAGATCCAGGTCTCCCAAAGACCGTCTGCTGCACTGCTTGGCTACAGCAGAGACCTTTGAAGAATGGGAAGATGCTGCCTTCCAGCTCGATGAGCTGCTCGGCACGGATGTCTGGTATCTATCCTATCCATTTATCCCCCTTTTGTCTTGCTGTGGTATAGTACGTACAGTACAACAGTACTAACTGCTCTCCAGGCGCCAAAATCCGACCAGCAAGGACTACGACTATCGGCTCATCCTCCAAAGACTGGAGTCTATTATCAGCGCCAGGGAAAACGAAGATATCCTCCCGCTGGTGAACCTCCTACGGTCCGGCCTGATCCGGAACCTTGGCAATATAACTTCCCCGAAACTCTTCAACCACGCATACGCCGGCACCAAGCTGCTGATTGACGACTACATCACGCAAGTGACACGGTCGATCGAATACGTGACCTCCCTGCAGACGACACCGATCCACGAGAGCGGCTTCACTTCGCAGGCGAAGCTGGAGCTTCTGCACGATACACGGCAAGCCTTCGGCAGAACATCTCTGGTGTTACAGGGAGGATCTATTTTCGGTCTGTGCCACTTGGGTGTCGTCAAGGCGTTGCATCTTCGGGGTCTGTTGCCACGCATCATCACCGGAACAGCGACAGGTGCTTTGGTAGCAGCGCTTGTTGGCGTACACACGGATGATGAGCTCTTAGACTTTCTCAACGGTGACGCCATTGATCTCACTGCCTTTGACCGACAGCGGTTCGCAGATCCTTTATATAAAGATTCAGGAGATAGCTGGTTCCAGACCATAGTTAGACGGTTGAAAAGATTCATTCGAGAGGGAAACTTTCTCGATGTCAGGGTGCTCGAGGAATGCGTGCGAGCCAATGTGGGCGATTTGACGTTTGAAGAGGCGTATGAGAAGTCAAAAAGAATCCTGAACATCACTGTAGCAGCATCGGGAAAGGGAGGGTTTCCCAACCTGCTCAATTACCTGACCGCGCCCAATGTTGTGAGTATTGACCCACCCTTTACGTTGTAAGTATCTATGCTCAAGGATGATTCCAGTTGATATGGTCTGCTGCGCTTGCTTCCAACACATCGTCAAGAGCACTTTATTCTCCCGTAACGATCTACTGCAAGGACGAGACCGGTGCAATTGTCCCCTGGCCACACTCGCAGGATGTAACATTCCGGTCGTGGCGGCAAGTCAACTACAATGGCCGTGAATCACCGCTTGCACGCCTCGCTGAGCTGTTTAATGTCAACCACTTTATAGTCTCGCAGACTCGACCATACCTAATTCCATTCCTCCACTCCGATTCTCACCCAGATCAGCGACAGGCTGGCCAGAGGAGTCTCACACGTCCACTGATGCGCTTTATTGTTCTGGAGATCCGTCATCGATTAAAACAGCTTGATTATCTTGGTCTGCTCCCTGCAAGCTTGCGCCAATTGCTTATAGACGAAAGCATACCGGGGCCTAGCCTGACACTTATACCGGATTTGTCTGCCAAAGATCTGGCGAAACTCTTTCAGAATCCCACGAAAGAGGGTCTGGAATACTGGATTCTTAGAGGCGAGAGGGGTGTCTGGCCTGCGATTAGTGCCTTGAAAGTCCGTTGTGCGATCGAGATTGAGCTGGACAGATGCTATCAGATTGTGCATCGGCGACGACCTAGCGACGTCCAACAGAGTGGAAGTGTCAACGTCCAGCATTATAGTGCCAATGAAGGTGTCCCTAGAAAACGTACTGTTAGCGATACTATAGAATAGGGTGCAATCAGATAGTAATAGAGAAAATTCTGTAGCAGTGGCAATGCCAAACACGTGTTTCCGAGCAAGTTCTAAATCTATTTCAGTGTGCCCATAGATGTGTAAACAAGGTCAGATTGACATGTCGACGTTAGTATTGTATATGCCCTCTGAGTGATACACAGAGACCTTCATTGCAGAGGGTCCATCAGACAGATCACCTTATCTGATTTTGCTGTAGATGTCATAAGAGTGAGTAAGCATGAAGGATCCCTCTGGGTAGTCTCTCACAGGGCGGTGTCCTAGCGTTGTGGCATGCAGCAGCAGCAGCAGCATCACGTCTTCTCACCACACATCACACCTGAAATCCTCACCGAGATCAGTCACCCTTAGGACATCATGAAATGATGATGTCGACGCCAAGATACTGTCACTGGAACCAATGGCTATAGGCTTGTTGATAATTATTTATAGATACGCTCCCCTGTTATTGTTGACGCTTCACGTCTTCCAAATTAGGAAATTCTAAGGAACCTGATGTAATTCACTGCTCTTTTCACAGATAGGCCGGCTCAGTGCCTTGTAGGACTCTAGTACCATGCTATAAGTGTCTTTTTAAGAGGAAAAATACTGAGGGGAACAGAGAGCAGAAGGATTTGTTCTAAAAAGTGCTTAAAACTTTTCTCTGGGACCTGCAGAGCTGGAATTTCAGCGCTAAAAGCCAGACCCCCTCCCAAGAGCTAAGGCTAGGCAGTTAGGCACTCTCTTTGTTCTCACACAAATTCACCTCTCTCTCTCCTCACCTTCACCTTCACATCCTTCACATCCTTCCTTTAGTCCCATCTCTCACCAGCCTTTCTTTCATCATTTCATCCTTCTCAGTGGAAGTTGTGTACGCGTTTCATCGAGTACACGGCTGCTGACCTCCTCTCTGAGGAAAAAAAGACCCAAATAGCCGGTCGAAGAACGAGAGATCCTCGACGGTGAGTGAGGCTAATCGAAGCTGAGCTTAGACAAGCACTTTGCTGACCGAATCGCACCTGAAGTTGGCTTTCTAAGCTACTTCTCTCTCAAAAATAATACTATCGAAGCCCATCCCTGCTGTCTTCAAGTTGAAGAAAGGCAGAAAAGTTGGCAAGATGTCTCTGCTGGACGACGTCTCCGAAGACCTGTCGTTTGACCAACTGTTTACTGAGACCTCCTCAGACAAGGAAAATTTCACCATAAAAGACTTTGTTGAAGGAGACGGAGACGTGACTCCTAGAGTCAGACGCTTCCGAAGCTTCGAACAGCCAGAGTTTGAAAATGATGATTCTGGATCTGAGGGAGAAGGAGACCTGACTCCTAGACTCCAACGTTTTCATTATGCCGGATCTGAGCAGGATGACGGCGAAGCTGACGACATTTTCGGCGTCGAGAACATCGACGACATCGATTTAAGCCACCCGTTTAGGCTGATCGATTACAACCTGTACCTTGGCTGGATCCAGAAAGGCAAGGATCAGAAGTACCGTCGCAACTGTATGTACCTGTTCGATGGGTATGACTGCTTCCCATTCACGTATCAAGATTTTGTCAAGAGCAAGACAAACGATGGATGGCAGCTTCCGACTACAGGACCTCAGCAAAAGCTGTTGTTTGGTATTCTTCCTGTTGCAGAATACGGTCCTAGATTTAACGGTGTGCACTATGTCATCGGCTTCGATCTGGACTGTGAAGAATTTTTTGTTCGTTCATTTAACTGGCTGCCTGAAGTCAGTGACATATGGAGTGTTTGGCATGAAGGGGTTCCTCTGTACTACTTTTCCATCTGGGTTCTGTATTCCATGATGAAAAAGAGCCTCAACAACAAGGACGGGATCGTGGACATCTTGTCTCTCAGCGTCACTACTTACTGTGAAATCGAGATGAACAATGACGATCCTGGACTCGAGATTGTCATCGTCATCCAGTGCTGCCAGTGGATTCTCGATTTTGCGGATCTTATCCTCCCTCAGGATCCTTGGTTCAATGCTGAAGTATTCAAGGACAAGATCACCGAGTACATGAGCGAGTGGCGCCAGATTCTCGAGCGCGCATCCTATCAAGCCTGGAAGGCGGTTCGTGACATGCCGCCGAAGGAGGTTTACTGTAGAAGGAAGTGGTGCGATCAGGTGACTCTCGACCTGTACAGCTTTGGTGATTCCAAAAAGACAGACAGCCTGCGTGGTCAGACCTGGCACGCCCCCAGCCAGGCTTATTGTGATAGGATCCGCAGGGAGAGCTGGGAACGGTACCAGAAAGAAACCCAGGACTATTTCCAGCAGGCATTCACTGAGCCGGACAGTGAGGCCTCCGTATACACTGCAGAGATGCTGCGGAGGCACAAGAAGGAGCATGGCTGTGTGATTTGCTCTCCCCCTGTCACCATATCTCCCCAGAAAGCTCTCGTGCAGGCTTCAAGCTCTAGTTCTTCTGCCGGCCCTGGTATTGCTTGCAACGGAGAGGAGCAGGACGACGAGATTCACTTTTCTACTAGGTTCACCCGCTTGGTCAATTCTATCGAAGAGCAGCATCCCAAGAACGACACTGTTCCCAACTATGGAGCTGCGCAGGCAGCTACCAGAGCCTTGCAGCGGGCATTTGGCGATCCTGATGAAGAGGTACCCGTATTCAAGCCACGCCGGATCCGCCGTCGAGATTCTGGCTACACCACTCTTTGAGCGAGAAACATCATCTCGTTGACAGCCTGTCCAGTAGCCAAGGACACACTTCTAAGCTTGTCAAGGCCTTGTGCTGTCTATGTCGACAGCTCTTTCCCGTCAATGCCTTCACTGCCAGCGATGTTCTCAGCAATTTCTTGTCTCTGTGAGGGATCTCCAAAAGTTGTCCTTTTTTTTTTCACCTTCATTTCAATTTCGCTTTCATGACCAAAAAAAAGTTTGCATGTCATTTTTCCAGGTTTCAGGCTTCTCTTGTTTTTCTTCCATAATTCAGTCAAGTATCATTACTGTCTGTCTGCGTATAGTTATCAGATCTGTCTTTCTATCTCAGTATTTTTTTTTCTTTCATCCTTTCACAATGAAGTATGGCTAGGCGTTGATGAAATGGGCTTGTGTCAGTAATATCAATCTTTCTGTGAGATGAGTTGTCCTAACAACCGCTCAGATTTTTTCTTCTACCTTCTTTGTACCAGACACATAGCCAGATAAATAAAAAATATATGCTTATGGAATCCCTCTCTTCTTAGTAAATATCTATCTTATTATCAATCCAGATTTGTCACCGCCAAAAAAAAAGCAGCAGCAGTTGCCACGTAGCATAGACACTATTTTGATACCAGTCAGAAACTCTGTATCATTAAATTTTATATCTGCTTTTTTTTTTCTTATTTGTGTCCCTTGCTATAACTGTTTCAACTAACTTTGGGAGATACCCACAACCCCCACTTGTTCGCATCCACGGCCCAAACTTACCTACGGCCCTACCCAGGTACAGACTGGAGTACTGGGCGATGATCATGCAAACTTAGAAGCAGGATCTCAGTTACAGGTGATACTGTTTGTTATTGGAACTTTAAAGGGGAAATTATAATGCTGAATTACTAGAAGGACAACAGCTACAGGCACTGACACAAAAAATAATAACCACCTGATATTCAGGAGTGAGTGGGTCATGTGATGTTCATATTAGTTGTAAGTAGGAGTACTGTAATAATTAATAAGTCGATTGTTATTGGCTTATTGCAATCATCTGTTACTGTGGCTAGAGGCTCAACAGCAGGGAAACAGTTCAACTTACAAGCAGAAAGACTCCTGATCGTCCCAATTCCAATTCTCAATTATTGGGAGTACTGATTGATTAACTTCAAGACCTCTGATCAATCTCCCCCGATTCGGAATGGAGCCACAAAGCTCATTTTCTGGGGGGCCTAAATCTGGGGGACCTTCGGAGGAGTACTCTGTAAAGTTAGCTAAGTTAGTCTGGGTGGAGCCTAGGTGGCCGTGTCCGATCAGATGACGAGCTGGAGTGAAGCGACAATTATGTAAGTAAAATTATCACCAACAACTGCTCCGTATAATCAGATCGCATCGTCACATGGCGCCACGAATACCTTGCGCCTTGCAGGCAGGCATCTTTCTGAGGCCGGACGATGCGCTGCACCGCCACTCACTGCGCGGCGGGTGGGGCTGGGATCAGCAACGGCGCTTGGCGGTGTGGCTGGACTGTGTGGCTTTGATAAGCTGACTGGAGTTCGCCGGCGCTGAGGTTTCTGCATGCCGAACAGCCTGCCTCCTGATTGGACTGCGACGCCCCTCCATTTGCAGACACCATTTGGCGCGCGTCTTGGCCTTCGCGATAGGCCTGAGCTAAGGCTGTTCGTTGCGTGATGGTGTCAGCTCGGCCTTGGCTGGCAAGCTGCGAGCTGCGATCGATCTGTCATTCTTTCGCCCCTTCGTTCTTGCTTGTCGCCGCATCTTACATACGCCCAACTTTCGTTTTTGTCCTTCCTTGCCTGTCTTTTTTTGGTGCGGCCCCCTTCTTTCTGTCTAATACACTCCCTGCGGGCCTTTTATAGATTCTCTTCCCAGTCTCTCTCTAACACCTTTGTATTTGACTTCAATTCTCTTGCCTTCCGGGGACTTCCGGCGCTTGTTTCATACCAGACCAGCCTCTTCGAATTTGCTGTCGCGAATTACGGACTGGAGCGTTTAATTAGAGGATATCCATCTAACAAGTACTGAGTATGGCGGATTTGTACCCGCAAGAAGGTCCCGGTCAGAGTGTTGGCGCTGGGGACGGTGTTCTCGAAAATGGTACGTTGATAGCCCCCCGGAAAGCGGTGACCATGGCTCCCTCTGATACCCGTTCTTGGATCAAATGCAGGGGGCTTCGCGCTTTCCACTCCAGCTCAACCCTCGACCGTGGATTCCCATTTGGAGGTTATCTGTGGTCCTCTGCTCAACTACCGGCGCATGAATCTGAGCTCGGATTCCGCGACCTGGTATGGCAGCGTCTTGATTGTTACACGACCTGGTCAGAAGCAGCCACAGCTCCACTTGCGTCAGGCTGGCCCTGTATCGCACGACAGCAATGGCGAACAGATCAATGGATTCGAATCGAGCGGCCGGAACTTTACCGTCCTCGGCACTAAGCTCTATGAAGACCCGGATAAATGTTTTTGGAGGTTTTCCATTTCAGTGCCCCTCGAGGCGTACGAGGCACGTTGGGAGTATATGATTCCCACTTTCCAGTACGTCGCGGGCGACGAAGCACACTCACCATGGGACTTCGTGGTGCCTGCCGCACACCAGTCCATGCGCATCATGTTTCATTCCTGCAACGGCTTCTCCGTCGGCACGGACACAGAGAGCTGGGCGGGACCAGCACTGTGGAATGATGTCCTACGGGTTCATGCCCGGCGGCCTTTCCATGTTATGATCGGCGGAGGCGACCAGATTTACAATGACAGCGTTCGAGTTGATGGGCCTCTCAGAGAGTGGACCGAAATCACCAATCCGATTAAGAGGCAGGCACATGACTTCAACGGTGAACTGAGAGCTGCATGTGATGACTATTATTACAAGAACTATGTCCGCTGGTATGGGCAGGAACCGTTCAAGAGCGCCAACGGCCGGATTCCTCAGATCAACATCTGGGATGACCATGATATTATTGATGGCTTCGGCTCCTACGTCGACAGTTTCATGAAGTGTTCTGTTTTCCGTGGCATTGGAGGCGTGGCCTACAAGTATTACTGTCTGTTCCAACATCACATTGCGCCTCCGAAATCGACTTACACTACGGATGCGCCACAGACGATGGAATCAGTGAATGGGACAGCAGGGATTGATCCTCGGCAATTGGTGAATACCTTTGTCCTTGAGGAAGAGGAAGAAGACCCCAGATGGATACTGGGCAAGCGTCCCGGTCCGTACGTCGAGGAACGAAGTCGAAGCCTGTACATGCGTCTCGGCCGGCGCATTGCCTTTGTTGGAATTGATGCCCGCACAGAGCGCACTCGTCACCAGATTAATTACCCAGATACGTATGACGCGATTTTCGATCGCCTCGAGCGCGAGGTTGCCGCTGCCAATGGGGAGATCAAGCATCTCATTCTGTTGTTGGGGGTTCCGATTGCCTACCCGCGTCTGGCGTGGCTGGAGAATTTCATTACCTCTCCTTTCATGGCTCCGATCCGGTTGTTGAACAAGCGGTTTGGATTCGCCGGCAGTCTATTCAACAAGTTTGACGGCCAGGTCGACTTGCTCGACGATCTCGACGACCACTACACCGCCCGCCACCACAAGCGGGAGCGGAGGGAGTTGATTCAGCGTCTCCAGGAATTCTCGAAGCAGCACTCCGTCCGAGTTACGATCCTGGGAGGTGACGTCCACCTGGCCGCGCTGGGCCGATTTTATTCCAACTTGGATCTGCAGATTCCTATTGAGAACGACTACCGGTACATGGTCAACGTCATCAGCAGTGCCATCACCAATAAGCCGCCTCCAAAGGTGGTCGCGAATATCCTGGCGCGCAGGAATAAGATCCATCACCTGGACTCGGCGACCGACGAGACGCTCATGGATCTCTTCGACAAGCAGCCCGGAGGCGTCGAAAAATCTGCCTCGTGGAACAAAGTCACCATGCCTTCGCGAAATTATGCTTGCATCACGGAGATTGACCCGTTCCCGGCGAACGGCTCCGTGGAGCCGCCCAATGATTCTGCCCAGGGCACCGACGAAAACGCTCCAGCTCAGCGGCCCAAAGATGGACACTCGCCTCTTCACCCAGGCGAGGAAAATGCGGGCACGACACACAAGGCAGCAGATGGTGTCAGCAGCACTAGTAGTCTGCGTGGTGGCTTGGATGTCGCGATCCGAGTCGAGATTGAACAAGGCAACAAAGACGGCATCACAGAAGGATATGGGTTGAGCAGTAAGTACACAGCCTTTCATATATCGAGGGGATCGCAACTAACGACCGTGCCTTCCTTAGTTCCGCTTCTGACTGTCGCCTCTCCCGAGACTGGTCATTGAGTGTATCTTGGCCATTCATTAATGTTTATTATGATTTCTCTGTCTATCTTTTGTTCTTTTCTCTTCTTCTTTTCTTTTTCTTTTTTTTCCCTTTTTTTTTTGTATTTCTATCANACCCAGGACGTCGATCCTGACCAGCTGTATGTTTACTAGAATTGGTAATTCCTCTGCGCTCTTATGCGCTGTGTGCAACTGACTGCAGAGCAGTGGTTATAATTTGGTCTCTTAACCAGCTTCTTTGATCTCTCCGTGTTCATAGCTTTTTTCCTCCGCGAATTGACTGAACATTAATCTCAGAAACTCTGCAATGATGTCTAGGCATGTTTCGGGGGAATCGACCAGTCTATATATAGCGGTTGGTCGTCAACCTCAACACCGATACCCTATTTTTAAGGGACAAGGTCGTTCTGCAGTATTCGTTACGGCTCAGCTTGTTAAGTTTAGGTTGGCCAATAGGCCATAACTGTCATTGACACCGCAGCTAGATCAATGATTCTGCCTGGTGAGCACACGGTCTGCATCAGGATTCTTCCATCTAGGGAAACATATAGACGTTTCATCGATTCAAACAATCACACACGGGAAATACGCGTCTATTTGCACAAGGATAGAGCCCCTAGCATCCACAATGTGGTGAAATGTTGCCTGAATTGCAAAGATGAGTTGATACTGTTATAAGAGATAGTGTGTCGGATTGGACACTGTCTCATTCTACGTCTTCGCGATGACCATTATTGCACCAAGTCGAGTCCATTCGATGATGGTGAAAATGACTAAAAAGAAGTGGAGCGACTGCAGTACGGCAAGTTGGGAACGTGGGATAGTGACACCAATCTCCATCGATTGGGGTTTCGGTGTGCGGGGGACCTGGAGGGAGTTATCCGTTTACCGTTATCAGTCGATTTCTATTAACGGAACACAGCCTGTCGATTCCCCCTGATCCGCGTGTCATCTCTGTCTTGTCGAGTGAACACTTCATTCTCTATGTAACTGCCATCCAATACATTCTTTCGTGTTACCAGTTTGTGTTACCGCGTACTCTGTGCTCTACCATCCGCACCAGCTGCCGTGCAGTTACCAACCGGACTGTCGGAATCGTCGGCTTGTCTACCCCTTTCTATTCTCCGCATTCTACATTAAGGCCGTTTCTTGGATCTCCATACAGAGCACTCTTTCTGTCCCCACAACGATCTTTCCCCACGCCGGATCTGCCAGCTCTTTGACTTTGGCCTCTCGCCTAATGTGCCAAGCGGCTGCAGGTCGTATGCGATAGGCCTTGCAGGGTCTCATGTCATCGTCTCAAAATTGTCGTTCATGCCTCCCAAGCGCGTGAGAACTGTCGAGGGCTCGTGCTGGCCGTGTAAGGACTGTCGCGTCCTATGTGATCTGCAGTGTCCTCGCTGTTCTCGCTGCACCACCGAAGGTCGATCTTGCGGCTATGGCAAAGACTCCGCCTGCGCTGGTGCAATGGGGTCGCCGCACGAGGCCGGTTTGCGGGACATAATCTTCCAATTCTCGATGTCAACGATCGTAAAGGAGAAGGGGAGGACAAAGAAAGACAAGAGCTGGCAATTGGGCGAAGGAGAGGGGAGGATAGGAAAGGCAGCTTCTCCTCCGCTCTGCCGTCGCTCCGCCCCGGCAATAGTCTGGTGTCCGCCTCCCCGATGACAGCGGAGGAGTTGATGCTCTATTTTGAACACGAGGTTGTGGATGGCTTCAATATCTCCCCCGATCGCATTCGGGTGGACCTGCTGTCCGTCTATAAGGATCCCGCTCTGCGCCAGTCGGTCACCGCTGTCGCCAACGCTCACCACTTTCTCTACCTGCAGCAGAGTCCCCGCGATGCTGCCCTGGCGAAGAAGAAAGCCCGTCTGGAGGCCATCCAGGTTTTCCGGAAACAATTGCTAAACCCTGACCTTCACCGGACATGTCCGTCCACCTTCGATCTCTTCGTTACCAACGTGCTCTTGTGCATCCTGGACGGCGTGATCGATCCGAATGACGAAGGCACGGACACCTACTGGCACTTCCACGGTGGACGGGCAATTCTGAGCCAGTGGAAGCTGCAGGAGCAATTATTTCAGCAGAAAAAGGGTCTACCAGCATTAATGCTCTCCGTTTTTGCTACGATGGATCTGACATATGCGCTGTTAAGCGGACAAGACCCCTACTTTCATCATTCTACGTGGGCCAGCTTTGCCCGCTCCGAGGGCTGGTGGGGAACGCTGCCCGCGGGCGATCCTTTCCTGGAGCTCATGGCCATCCTGTCGCGGTTGGCGCATCTGGGCCATGTCATATATGGAACGGGGCAGCTTCCGTCTAGGAGTGAGGTACAGGCTCTTCTGGCGACGTTGCGAGGGCACAACATTGTTGTTGAGCAGCAGGAGGAAGAGTATAACTTCTCTCCTATTGGGGAGCGTCACTCTGCCCTATCATCTTCTCCCCTTCTGTCACCATCTTTGATGAAGGCCATGGAGACAGCAGAACCTGTAGATCGGGATCAATCGTGGGCCATCTTCTGCAACGCGTATCGTCTCGCCGGCCTAGTTTACATTTACCGTGTCCTCCACGGGCTCGACGTTATACATCCGCTCGTTCAGCAGGCGACTGCTTTGGGCGTTCAGGCCATCTGTGGAGTGCGCCTGACGGGAAAATTGTCGCATTGTCTGCTCTTCCCGATGGTGGTGATTGGAAGCCACTGCCGGACGGCAGAGCAGCAGATGGCGATCCGTGCGACGTTGGGGTCGACAGCTTCCTTTCTTCACTTTGGATCTCTGCGCATCATGCAGAATTTTCTCCAAGGCAGTGGGAACGAGGAGCGGCAGCGGTGGATTGGTGGGAATGTTTCGATGACATCTCGCGGAAAACCTTTTTGTTTTGAGGTTCTACCCATGCCTCCAACCCGTAACAGCTCCGTCATTGGCCCTGCGGGGCACAAACCTGGGGAAGCAGGTGAAGACAACCCTATCGCGCTAGAACCGTGATATTGAGGTGTTTGTCCGATGTCACGAATTCGAATGCCATGAGACAGACGGGCAGGGCGTTTGGGACTTTCTTTGATCTTTTATCTTGGAGCTCTGGGAATCTCTACGGAGTATTCTTCGAGGGTCTAGATGATGACCTGCATTGGACGTTCCAACACACCACTGTCGCGTGGTCTTGTCTTGCGTCATTATACTTGACTGTTGGATGGATGCGGCCAATATCGGCTATCTGTGGCGCAAAGGTTCCCAGTTCGGCGTACTCCGACGCAGCAAAAAAGGTTTCAGTGGTTAGACATGGAACTTTCAACTGGCGCCACCCAACTAAAACTCGTGCCAATACATTGGCCACAGCTGTGGTTTCTTGGCAAATGGCTGTTTTAGTTGGGTTGCGCTAATTTTTTAACCGCCCGGAAAATTCGTCCGACCCTCGTACTCCGTATTCCGTACGCGGAGCCGAAAGCCCTATCCGCAGTCCTATCCTGACTTCATGATTTTATTCCCTGATATGTCTCTAGTTTGAGTGGGCAGATGATCTACCTAGGGATAGGCAACTGGCAAGAATCGCCTGTCTGGGCAAGCATTTTCCGAGGTGAGGCGACTTATCGGATAATTGGGTCCATGACTTCATCTTCCCTTACCTAGTTAAGTCTTGATCACGGCCTTGGCCCTCTAATACTCCGTAGTCCGTACGACGGAGTATTACATGCCTAAGGATAGCGGGATTTCTTCGCCGCATGCAGCGATGGATAGGTAGGTGGCTATGCAACCTGTTATCATCCAATCAAATTCCATTGCTAATGCACAATGACAGTGGCCAAGCCCATATCCAACCGAGTCCGTTGTATAACCTGTAACTGCTGCGCTTGGCATCCTGGATGATTGGCGATGGTGCAGGTCTGGTGGCCAGTGTAGCAGCCCGATGCATGTTGGAGTGGACCCTCGCCATCTCGCTCCCACGTCGCTCCCACAGCCCGGGCGCTTATCAGCTGCGCCTATCTCTTAGATGCTCCACAAGATTCCAACAGTCGCTTCTCAGACTCTCAGCCCTTATGCAGCCATTTATTTCGCCCAGACGCCACCACCTCATCCCCATACGGAGTACTTTTTCCGCTGGCTAGTCCAACATGCTTTTGCTGATTGGCGAGTTGACGTCGTTAGGGCCAAGCTAATATAAATCCCTGTCTAATCTGTCTAGAACAGATTTGATTGATTCCTGAGGCAGGAAAGAGTTGTTATAGAGGCTGACAGGTCAATATAATTCACGAGAGAGAAATTCACGTGATTTCAAAGCAGCAACAAGAATGGTGAGTGGTGGGTCAGTAAAGTGAAAACTGTACAGAGTCGTACCTAGGTACGGAGTACTCCGTATGGAGTACTGTTGCAATAGCTCCCACAGTCGCTACGGAGTAATTGTTAAGGGCGGATTGAGAGTTTTTCTCTCTCTCGCTCCCTCTGCAAACGGTGTTCCTTGTACAGTACAGAGAAATACGAGGCACCGATGGATTGAGATGCAGACAGCCCTATACCTACTTCGTTGCCGATGTGCAGATGTCTTATCAAGCATAGCTGATCTACCAATTGAATAGATTCCGTCAAATTTCAATCCTGGCTTGCTGCATCTGCGTCATTTTGTCTGTCAGGTCTTGCTGTCCTGGGCGGCCTCAGCGCAGCCCTCATGAAATGAGCGTCAACATTGGTAGGAACATTATTAATCGCTTATCTACCGCATGCATAGGGAGTACTCCGTAAGTACTCTCTCCGTACCCACCAACCGGGGACCCGCCGACGGGTTAGGCGCGCACAGTGGGGGAATCGATACGATTACGGACATCCCGTTTTTGTCCCTAACCCCACAAGGGCCAATCGCCCCCCACTAAATCGTTTAGGGTTAAGTTTCCTGAAACTGTTTTCCGACGGAAATTTACTAGCGGAATTTTATTCAGGACTCTTTCGTGTTTGAAACAATTCAGATACCACTCTTCCTTCCCCCGCATGGGCTGGCATGGCCGTTTCTGGTGATCCCCAAATAATGACCCAAATAACCCAAGTTATGATGCCCAAGTTGCCTGGTAAAATACCATCTAAAGGGTCAAACTGCTAGTGAGCTTTTTTATAGGAAGGATATATATATAGTGTATACTCTGTATTTGCTGTCTAGTTCTTAACTCCATAGTGAGTAGGTGTTTAGTACCAGTTTGTATCATAAACCTGTTTCGAACGCGAAAGATTTCGTGATCGTGTTTTAGCGGTATTTTTCAATGGAAAAACAATTTCCGGGGTTTAAGCCAAAACAGGTCTAGAGAGGGGATGCCGTGGGGGCGTCCATCGGCTAGGTCAACACCTTCCCTTTTTTTGGCTTCCCTGCTACCTTCCGAGCTCCACCATGCGCTCTGTCTCGTGTCTCGTTGCCTTCCTGCTGATCGTCGCCAGAATGCGGCCCATGATGGCGCATCACACATACGGAGTATGCGTCGAAGTCGTTAAGGGTATTGAAATCCGATCCCTTCCAAGTGCGTCCAAGTCAGGTGGTTGTCATCTAATTCAGGGCTTATCTCTACTAAGAGTGACCGTTATCTATCAGCAGTCTCGTCATGGTCTTTTTGTATGATTTTGGCTAGCCCGGCATGCCCCTTTTGCGCACTAGCAAGATGGGCATTGTTAGCGCTATGCTAATATGAATCCCTCTTACCTAGGAGGTAAGGTTTGATGGCCAGCCAACAGTTATTATTAACCTAGGCTAACTGTACTCCGTAACAGTTGACGTCAAATAACTCCGTATAGCTACAGCCAAACTCACGTGATTTTAAGATGGCAACGTGAAGCGGCTTGGGGGCCACTCGAGCAAAAATTTTGCATGAGAAACTGTAGGAAACTTAGCGACCTGGTTGGCTGGGTTGCTCCTATCGCCATATCCGGCATACTATATATCGGCCTTAACCTCGACAGGCAGGTACGCTTCCTAGGTTATATACTCTTTGACAAGGAATTGAGGGTACGCCAGGTGAAAAGGCCTTCTTCGAGAGGCACGGGACGAGAATCAGCTTGACAGGTGGTACTTACATACTAACCTGTAGGCTGCAACACATCTTTTTTTCTTTCTTTGTTTTTTGGAGTATTCTGGAAATAATAACGAAGATAGGCTGGAATAACCCTCAGATACCATCATTCTATTTATTGTTTCTTTTTTTAATTGTACATACATTCATACGTACATACATACATACTACAGTCACTATATCGGTTTCCTTCTCGTCTCTTCGTCCCTCTATTCTCCTTGCTGATCTGTTCTGAATTTTTTTGCTTCCTCCCCTCCTTCGAGGTCAGGAGATGGATATCGAGAAAAAGCCGTCGACGCCCACAGCAGGGCCTACAGAAGCAAGGCATTCAGAGGAAGGCATCGAGAAACTGGGCTATACACAGGAGCTAAAGCGCAATCGCTCCCTCCTCACCCTCCTCTTCCAGACCCTCGCCATTGTCGCCATCCCCTACGGTGAAGGAGCGCCCCTGATCAGTGCCATCTATGGTGGTGGTCCTCTCTCCATCTTTGTCGGCTGGATCGTCGTTTGCGTCGTAGCAGAATGTGTCGCCCTCTCACTCGCCGAGCTGGCCTCGCGATATCCCACCTCCGCAGGCCCCTACTACTGGTCCTTCCAGCTCGCACCGCAAAAAGCCAAAACGATCGTGTCGTTCATTAATGGCTGGATCTGGTTGATTGGGAATTGGACCATCACGCTGTCCGTCAACTTTGGCTTTGCGTCCATGATGTCCGGCACCATCTCCATGTACCACCCGGATTGGTCCGCCAATGCCTGGCAGCTGTTGCTTATCTTCTACGGAATCTGTCTGGCGTCCCTGCTCATCTGCACCTTTGCCAATCGTTTCCTGCCCATGGTCG
The DNA here is from genome assembly GCF_000968595.1 of Rasamsonia emersonii CBS 393.64. Classification (NCBI taxonomy): domain Eukaryota; kingdom Fungi; phylum Ascomycota; class Eurotiomycetes; order Eurotiales; family Trichocomaceae; genus Rasamsonia; species Rasamsonia emersonii. The sequence continues at coordinate 146,514 of NW_013563256.1, forward strand.
ACACCATCTGCGCGGGCTGGCTGGCCGTCAGCATCTTGATCATTATGATTGCGCTGTCCGTGAAGGCGGATGCGGGCCGACACAGTGCCGCATACGCACTTGGCCATTACGATACCAGCCTGTCCGGATGGGCGGGTTCACCTTCTTCATCGGTTTGCTCCCGGCAGCCTACTCTTTCTCGGCCGTGGGGATGATCTCGTCCATGGCAGAGGAGTGCGCGAACGCCACGCTGAAGGTGCCGCAGGCGATAAGTCTCTGCGTCCCTGTGGCTGGCTTCGCCGGCCTGTTCTTCATTCTGCCCATCTGCTTCACGCTGCCCCCTCTCCAGGATGACATCCAGGCTCCGGCAGGTCAGGTGGTGCCGTACATCTTCCACAGGGTCATGGGCAGCCCAGAAGGCGGACTGGGGCTGATGTTTCTGGTTCTGGTCGTCTGCTTGTTCTGCTCAATCAGCATCTCGGTGGCATCTTCCCGGGCGACATGGGCCTTTGCCCGGGACGACGCAATGCCGCTGGCGAAGGTCTGGGCGCGCATCGACCCCCGGCTCGGAGTCCCCGTGTGGTCGCTGGTCCTGCAGACGGTCGTCCAGATGCTGCTAGGACTAATCAATCTGGGCAGCTCGAGCGCCTTCACGGCGTTCGCGTCCGTCGGCGTCGTCGGGCTGGCCGTCAGCTATGCGATCCCGATCGGCGCGAGTCTGGTGCGTCGGCGGGAAGAGGTCAACAAGGCAGTTTTCAACTGCGGTCCGGTGCTAGGTGCCATCATCAATGTCGTCGCGCTGGCATGGATCTCATTTGAGCTGGTGCTCTTCTGCATGCCGACGGCGCTGCCCGTCACGGCGACGTCGATGAACTACGCCTCAGTGGTGTTTGTCGGGTTCTTGATGATCTCGGCGGTGTGGTACGTCGTTCACGCGAGGAAATGTGAGTATTCCCTTCTTTCTATCCCTGTTTACGTTCGTCTGGCTGACTGGGGAAAAGCATACAAAGGACCCCCCGAATCCGCCGGATTATAACCATACCGTGCCGTCCCACGTACGTATCCCCCTTCCCCCTGCAAGTGGAATAATAATTTACACCGGAGGATGCGCATAGGTACCTAAAGGTATGTGTATACCTTGGCCTTTTTGCGGACCGGTAGATAAGTCAGATCTGGTCCTGGTCCCATCGGGTCGAGTCAAGTGACACACAGCGTATGCGTATACGTATGCGTATGTGTATGCGTACATGCGTGGCATGACCATCGTGTCCCGGACAGAGTATCTGCATAGGGATTTACCTGCCCGGACGCCCTCGGACGCCCACAGACGCCCTCGGATGCCCACGGACACCCACGCCCTCGGCTACTTGGGACACCCCGGCCTTCCCGCCCAGGTCTGCCCAGGTTTATCCCGCCCGGATCGATTTGTGCAGGGAGTGATTTGTCGCTGTCGCCCTCTCGGCCCAGGTCACCAGCCCAGGTTATCGGCCCGGTTCGATTTTGTGTCCCTTTGTCCCGCCCAAGGTTAATTTGTTGCCCTTTGTTGCCCTTTGTTGCCCTTTTTTTGCCCTTTGCGCCCATGGTTTGTTGATTTATGTAAAGTCGCCGAGATACTCCGTATAGTTTTGAAATTGAGCGAGATTTTTTGTTTTCGTACTTGAAATCCGTTACATTCCAAGACTCCGGATCCTTGCCTTGCCCTCCGCTGCGACCCTGCCTACTATTATACCTCCCGGACCTCTCTCCTCCCCTCTCCCACTTAAGAGGGGGCTTAGAGTAGTATCGCCGAAGTTGTCCTGCCTTGTAATGTTGGGGGGGGGGAAAGGCCAAAAGGCTTATATACGTAATTGTAGGCAGGACGGGGAGTAGTTGAAAACTTCTGCTCCGTACCTAGGTAGGTAGTGATAGACAAGCTGCTGTGCTGAACTGCAATAAATAGCAAGTAAGCAAGCAAGCAAGCAGCCTTATTAGATTAGATTAGATTAGGCATGGGATGCGCACTTCGGAAGGACTATGAATAGATATATAGTGAGTGATCTCTTTGTATTATTCTTTCTATTGTTGAGTGACTGCTTTTTTCTCTTTTTGGAAACTTTGGTCATTTTAGGGGGACGGGGGACGGGGGGAGGAGTATCTATCTATTATCTATCTTATTCGGCAGGTAGCATGTATGCACAGTACATTTACATACCGTTTACTGGGGTGTCCAGATATTTGCATACTCTGTTCTATTTTATATACAGGGTAATGATGCACACCCATCTAGGCAAGCAGGTAGGCAGGTAGGTATTGAAGTTAAGCTATTAGAAAGGTAAACTAGGAGAAGAGCAAGAATGTAATAATTTGTCGTGATTCGTGAATGGATTTATTGAAGTAATATATAGTACAGTACAGCTTGCTTTGCTTTTTACCGTAACTACCCACCTAGGGTAGTTCGGACAGAGTAGAATGGAATAGAATAGAATACAGCAGTATAATAGTGTACACGGAATGGGATGGGTAAGAAAGAATCTAAATCCGAATCCCCGATGAGCAGTGGACGATGGGACGATAATCTAAACGAAAAGCTTTTTTTTTTAGACGAAGAGCAAGGCAAAGGAAGATAAGATACCACAAATTCATCGGGAAGACCACAGAATCAGTCGATCCAACCAACTCATTTCTTCCTGTCGTTTGCGGGCTTCTTTTTCCTTCTTCGATTTCCACCAGAGCGCCCAGATCGCGCCGGAGAAGTACCCGCCCAGATGGGCCCAGTGGTCGAGGGCAGCGACCTTGAAGGGGGACACCAGGCTGAATGCTTCGAAGAGGACGATGCCCGTCAGGAAGACGTATCCCCTCGCGGAGAAGGTGTCTTGCCATTCTCTGGGTAGGAACCAGAGGGTGAGTTTATCGCTGTGCGAGGATTAGCAAGTCAGCGATTCTTTCTAAGGGAAAAAGAGGGGGAGGGGCATACTTTGCATGCAGTGTACACCATGCTGCTACCAGACCGGCAATCGCACCGCTGGCACCGAGCGACGTGACCGTCAGCTTGCGGGTCAAGACATGCGCTGCCAAAGAAGTCATCGATCCAAACACGCCCGTGGCAAGGTAGAGGGCAAGGAAATTGCCCCGGCCGATTTCATCGTGGACTAGGAGCATTATTAGTCAAGACAGGAGAAAAAAAAAGTATGTGATGACAACTCACGTCTGACCCCGATGAACCATAAGATGATCATGTTTGTGGCCAAGTGCCGAAGCTGCTGATGACTGAAGACGCTCCCCACCACACTCAGCGCATGCGGGTACAATGGCACGCTGATGAAGTATCGGTTCAGCATCCGCCAGGCCGGCGGCCAGAACCTCCACAAGGTAAAGACGGCAAAGTTGGCGCCCAGCAACGCGATCGCCGTCGCCGCAGCGGGAGGAACATCAGGCCACATTCGATCCTTTCGAGCGGGCGGCTGGTACGTCTCCGCAAAGAGGTAACAGAGGCCGATGGTGAGGATGGTTACACCAAGAGAGGGAAAGATACGACGGGACTGCCGGAAGAAATCAGCCGTTCTGCCCAGAATTATACGAAACTGAACGGGACGGAAATAACGTACAGTAGTCATCGTAGAGGTGTCTACATCCGTGTTCGTAGCCCGCAGATGATGCTTCTGAATCCACGCCAAAACTGGCCGTTCCTGCGGATCGGCACGCGGACGAGCTGCATATCATGAGCAGTCAGCAAGAACGAATAATGGAAAAGGTCTTGTTGCACTTACCCTCGATAACGGCAGCCTCGTCGAATTTCTGCAGCTCCGTGTTCTTCTTCAGCTGCATGCGTATCTTCTCCTGCTCCTTCGCCTCGCCCTCCAGCCACTCTTTCCGCTTCTTTTCCTCTTCCGCCAGTAGCCTGGCCTCGTTCTTCTCCCGAAATTCCTTCAAGACACTCTTGCCGTAGATATCGTTAGCCTCGCCGAGCGGGGCGCCCCAGTGTCCGCTCTGAGGCCTGTACAGTTCCTCCGCCTGTCGACGGATCCGTTCCTCCTCCTCTCGCTCCTCGCGCTCGATCCGTGCCATAATCGCCGCATCTTCGTCGACCGGATAGTTCTTCCGTAGCCACTTTAAACCGTTTTCAATCGTACGAGGACGGACAGCACGGGTGATGTCAGCTGGGAGATCGAGATCGAGCGTGCCTTGCAAGCGACGGCCTTGTAGGACATTGAGAATCCGGTTCCCCATGGCAGGAGTCACCTTTGAAGAGCCAAAAATCGACTTGATCTCTGCGGCAGAGAGGGGTTGAGAGCGGATGGGGACGCCATGTTCGACCGGCGCTTGATCGGGCTTGGAATCGGGCGGGGGGGGAGAATTCTGCGTTTGGGCGGATCTGGAGAAGACAGTGTTCGTAGGTCCCGTTAATTGAAAGCGCCGCAATCTGGCTGAGAATCCCCATCCCTGGGGAGAAACCGGGCGTCCGTTATCGGAGCTATATGGACGCTGTAACCGGCAGAGAGGGCGGAGCGTCGGTTTCGCTGGAGCTGCCGACAGGGGCAGCAAACAGCTCGAGGGTGAGGCACGCAGCCCCGAAGGGCACGAAATGCGCCATGCTATGGAGAAAACATTGCTCATCTCCAGCGACTCGGGGGATACAGTCCTGGCGAACAGACAGTGTTGGCAGAACCGTCGACGGAAGCTGAGCGGAGGGACGGTGGAGGATCTTTCTTTAGCTCGTAGTTTCCCGAATCGCGCATGGACATTGGCGGTGGCTCCGGGCGGAGCGGAGGTCGCCACAATCCGACAAAGAGCTAAAAGAGTGGACATGGTCTTGATACAGCGATACTGCGTCCGATTCTTCATCTTTCCACTAGATCGCTCAGCTACGTGGGAGTACTAGATTCCATGTTATTAGCGTATACGCTGTACAGTACATGTATAGTTCCACCTACGCCAGCAGAACTCATTCAAAAGAGCTGTAAGATAGAGTACGTAAATTATACCTGAATGATAATATATTCCGAATTATTACCGCCAGTCCAATAACAATACACCCATTATTATCAATCTCATCTTGACCTGTCCAGCCTCATCACGTGATGATAAGGGCGATAACCACTGGCGGCATTCAACGGTCCGTGACGTCTCCGCGCAGAGGAAGCTCAGAGCTGATCTTGATTAAAATTATATACTACACACACAACATTCAAGGAAGGCCAACTACATGCTATTTATTGTATTTGGCATTCACTTCTTTTTGTTTATTTCATCTCCCTCGTTCTTACCATTGAGCTCGTCTGGACAGCCAACCTAATACCCCGCTATACGAAACAAATCAATGTCTGCCGAATCCCAACCCATCACCCCCGAAGCCTTCGCTGAGGCCATCAAGGCCCTGCCTCTCTCCGCCGTCTATGCCAAAGTCTTCGAACTGCGCAACTCAATAGCGCACCTGAAGCGCTCCAACGCGGAGCTGAGGCTTTATATCTTGGAGTCGGAAGGCGGGCCCGAAGCTGCGGACAACAAGGAACTGGAGAGCTACATCCGGGAGAATGAGGGTGTTATTGAGGCGATGACGGAGAGAATTGCTCTCTGCAAGGCGGAGGTTGAGAACAGAGGGCAGCAATGGATCGAAGAAGGACTGTTTGAAGGAGGGGATGAGGCTGCTGCCGATGTCGCAGATCGTGTGGCGGATGGCGTGCCAGAAGGTGATGGAGCTTCTCCGGTCATTAACGGAACCGATAGAGCGCATGATGATACTATAGACAGAGGGCATGATGAGACGAGAGACGGGACCTCTGCAACAGAAGAAGAAGCGGCACATCATAGCGGTCTAGTCAATGGTGTCCCCACGTCGAACTCAGACTCCACAGCTACTGTGGCACCATCAAACGCTCCCGATCGACACGAGGAACCAGAGGCGGAAGGAGAGGGCATTTATTTGTGATCTGGCTTCTCATCATCCATTCCATAATGGTGCTATTCTGTGACAGTGACCGCTCTCTGTGGTCAAATTTATCAATACTGGCATTGCCACAATACCAAAACCTACGGCCGTCTGGATCCCTCCGTGAAGTCGGCGTTACGACAAAATGAATGATACGAAAATGTCGTCTGTCGGGGGAAACAGCACCATCGCTGCATGACGATAATAAACCTGGCCTCGGATGAACATGTCCTCGGTCAATAGCATTTGTGAGCTCGCCCATCCATTGAAGTAATTTTGAATAGTGGAGTTAGCCCATGACTGACGGAGAGGTCGAAACGGAGGCATACATAAACGTAGGATGGTTAACGATGATTCTTCGACCGGAAGCTTTACTTTAGCATGAGTTTTGTGATACGGGAAAATCATATTTGATCGATACCCGGAGCTCCTACAAGAGTTGGACTCCACCAGCAGTTATGATTACCATATGTGAACATAATAGGAAATAAAAAAAGACCTGTCTCAAATGTCCTTATTCTTCCCTAGCTTTATTCTCTAATTTACCCCATAAGCCTAACTACACTCCTCTCCGACCCAACCTGCAAATATTTATCAAACTTCTTCACTTTTGGGGATCTCCACGTATCTGCAAAACCGCGAACTGCGACTAAGAAAAAAGAAGAAGCTGCAATGCAAGCCCTGTCTGTCCATCCCGGGGAACATATTTAGGGTACCGTGCGTAAACTGCGCTCACACACCAACGAAATTGGAAAGATATGCCGATAAGAAACCTTGAAGAAGCATCCACATTTGCCATGCATGCATGCAAAAAAGAAAGAAAATTCGCAAGAACAGGATATCTTCGTTCGTTTCACCCATTAAAAAAAAAATGTTCGTTCCTTGTTGCAATAATCACAATCGCAATGCGGGGAAATGTAGAGGCAGAAGATGTATCATCCTTCTCGCTACCCGTTGGAGTCCACTCATCAGAGCAGTGCTTTCCGGCCCCAGGACTGGCCCGAGATGCCAGCTGCTCATGCAGAAGTGGTAGCGGGAGCGGAAGCCGGAGCAGGAGCCGGAGCAGAAGCCTCTTGAGACGCCCAGTGGCCAGCGAGAGCCTCGGGAGGAATCTTCTCCTGCTTCACAAACAGGTCGATGAGAGGCTGCATCGGCTCCATCTCCTTGTCGGCGACGAGCCGATAGTACTTGGCGACAGTAACGAAGTGAACAAAGCACATGTTGAGCATCTCATGACGGTTGATGTTCCAGAACGGGTCGAGCCAATGCCCGTGGTAGAGGTGGGCATAGCAGCGGAACATCTGCTTCATGATCCCCTGGCAGTCTTTGTAGAAGGTCGGGGGGAAACCGCTCGACTTGCCAATCCAGTCCTGGGTAACTGCATTTGATTCCGCGTTATTCTTGTTCGTATCAGGGGGTGTGGAGCCATCCTCAGATGGGAGGGACTGCAACGTAAAGGTCTGCGGTGCCGTCTGGGGAGGGTCTGTAGGAAACATGACAGGGTCATGAATCTTGCTGACAATCCACTTCTCCACGCGATTGATGAATTTGGGTGCTGAGATCTTGGCCGCACGTCCATCCACAAGCCAGGTGTATGTAAGACTATCAAAACAACCAGTTATTAGATACGATCATAATACATCCACAAGGGACATCTGACATACCGGCCAGCAGACATGGTAGGACAGGTATTCTCATTGCAAATAGGTAACCCAGTGACAGTGTTCACCTCCTGTATAACCTGCAGCATACCGTGAAGTAGGCGATACTGCTCAACAACTATAAAGGAGAGGCAGTGTCAGTTCATCGACACCAGGTTATCTTCAGAGATTGCAACACATACTTTGGTGGGCCAGCCATTCTCCTAGCTCAACATTCTTGGGGCAAGCACAGAGGGTCAAGAAGTTTCCCTTAACATTCAACGGCGCGTATCTCTCCTGGAAGAAGTACTTGGGAGTATCTTCATTATTGGATGGACCATCGATAGACAGATTGGACATATTAGATGTGACTGATGGAGAAGGAGGGATGCCAGGTGTGCCAGGGGCCCCAGATGCCTGTTGGGGATATGCCACAGCGCTAGACTGCTGATTCTGGTTGCCGTTGTTCATCTTGGGTGAGGAGTTATTATTGTTATTATTGTTGTTATTGTTATTGTTGTTCTTGTTGTTACCACCACGGCCAAACCCCTGGCGACTTGACAGCAAACTGGTCAGCTCAAGGCGGAATATTTGTAGCGGCAGGAAAGGATCATGGCGAGCATGGGTTACAGCACAGTCCAACAGTCCAGCATATTCACCACCGCCAGCACGGGGTTAGGGGGGACCGCCAACTATGGCTGCGGGGAAGCACTTACACGCTCTGGAAGAAGGTCGCCATTTTGGAAGACACTGTGCTGCAGCAGCCCCAAGAAGTCAGACAAATAGTTCTGGTGATCTCCGACTGCACATGACAACCACAGCAAGCAACAGCTGGACAGGGAGGAGAGAGGTCTGTCCACCCTGAGGTGAGTACAGGCTCGCTCCCTCTCCTGTCAGTTGTCGCTGTTTCAGCGGTGGAGCAACAGTCCACAGCGCTAATGCCCTCGCCCCCCAAATCGGGCATAGCGCGGTTCGGAGCAAAGGTCGGGTCTGCGTCCACTCCGACAGCAGTGAATGCGAAGATACCTAGCTACAACTGACTGTCTGCGAGTGGATGAAGCAACAATAAAAACTTATTGAGGTGGCTGGTCCATTGGGAGACGCTGCGCTCCCAGCGACCTTTATATAGCCAGTTTTTCTGAAAATTTTTTGACCTGCATCAACTTCTTCCATCTTCCTACAAGCTCTGTCAGCGCAAACCATCATACGAATCTCATCCACATCTGCTAGTTAGATTCGAGCATACAGCATGTCCTCTTCAGAAGACGAAGATATCCGGCGTCCGGGATGCAGCACCGATGCTAGTCGAGTCCACACCGCGTCTGCCAGCGAACAGGCCGACACCCCAGATGCTCCAAACGGAGGCGCAGAGAGCCCTCTAGGGTCCGATGCAGACAAACTGAACGGCGCCAATGACGACGACGATGACGATCTCTTTGGCTCCGGGTCAGATGGAGGGCTGGATGAGTATGGTTTCTTTGTTCGTCGGCTTGACTGAAACCTTGACTAACTAGTTCACCAGACGTCCCCGTCGAACCCTGGACGACGAAGAGCTTGACTCCGGAGATGATGAGGATCGCTTTGACCGAGCTGGCCAGCGCATGGATATTGATGAAGGAGAAGATGCCATTTACGGAGAAACTCTCAAAGTTATGGACATAAGCTTAGGCCGGGCGCCTGAGCCCAAGTCCAGCAACGAAGAGGTGCGTATTTTCTGTAAAAGAGGTTGCTTGTCGCACCTGCTTACTGTGACATTTAGATCTACACCATGGCGATTCCCAACTTCCTTTCCCTCGAAACGGAAGAATTCAGACCAGATACCTACGTCGCGCCACCCTTTGCCACTGCGTCCACCTCTCTTTGTTGGCGATATGATCCCAATGACCCGTCACGTCTGCAGTCCAATGCCCGGATCATCCGCTGGGAGGATGGTTCCATGACTCTGCAGCTGGCATCCAACCCGCGGGAGCAGTATAGAATTGCCACTAAGCCTTTGGCGCCTCTCAGCAAGTCGGGTAACTATGAGCCTGAACTGGACACTCACACCTACTTGGCAGCTGCTGCCGAAACTTCATCAGTGTTCCGAATCACATCCCACCTCACGCATTCCTTGACGGTGCTCCCAACGGACATGGATACCGACGATGCTGTTCAGCGTCTTCGGGAGTCGCTCGCGGCAGCTTCGCGTGCTGGCAAGAAGGGAGACAAAGGCGTCACCATCATTGAAGTCAAAGAAGATCCGGAGCTGGCGAGTAAACGGGCGGAATTGGCCGAGAAAGAGAAGCTCAAAGCCGATCGCAGACGCCAGGCGCTTGCCGAGAGGGAACAGAATCGCACAAGTCGTCGTGGTGGATATCGATATCCTGCTGGTGGTCTCACTGTGGGTGGCCTGGAGGATGAAGACGGCATGGCGACAACCAGGGCACGCCCCGCGAAGAAGCCGCGTGCTAACCGCCGGGGGGAGATCTACACGGACGAAGAGGAGGAGTACGATCGGCGGGGCCGCGGCAGACGAGACGAATACGACGAGGACGACGGATTCCTCGTTGGAAGCGACGAAGAGCCGGAAGTCGTGGAGGATGATGAGGAGGAGGAAGAAGAGCTGCCGGATGAGGACATGGACGCGGAGGGTGAGGAGGACGGGGACGTCCGTCCTGCTACCGCACGGCAAGAGAGGGAGTCGGCGTCGCCCAAGAGAAAGAGCCCCGGTGAAGCCGGTGGTGCTGGGTCGCCGCCTGCCAGAAAGAAGCATCGTTACGTGGTGGAATCTGATGAGGACGAGTAGGTATTTTTTTCTTCGCCTCATGGACCTTTGGATCTATGGACCTATGGATCTTATGGACCTTATGGACCTCATGTATTTTCTCTTCATTCATGTTATGTGTGTGCAATAGTTATCTGGGATAGGTTAAGGATTGGGGAAGACAGTTCTCATATGGAAATAATGTGATAGATATTCAAAATGATGTGCTTAATAAATTAAAAAGAAAAGACGCAACTTTCTCATTTCAGATTGCTCTCAGAAATCTTTCTTAACTCTCGTAATCTAATCGAGGTAATATGTACCAATGTATGGTAAGTACTATCGCCAAGGCCCAAAGTTAAGGTATCTGGATATCTTTTTCTTTTTCATCCTAAAGAAACGCGGAAAGAAATCATTCGTTCATAACCTTTCATAATAAGAATAATGCAACGTCATCGTCAGGTCATGACAGGAAGAGAGAGAGGGAGGGAGGGAGAGAAAGAAACCAAGATTATATACATATACGTATACAGTCATATAATATACCATTATAATGATAATGAAACACCTTCCGGGTACTCGTGCGGTTCAAATCCAAACCTGGAAATGGCCGTCTTGGCCATTCCAACGACTTTCAGACAGAACATTTCCTGCTGGCCGGTGTCGAGTTTCTCGTCGTCTTCCCGGTGGTTCTCATTGGGGTTATTACCTTTTGCTGGTTGCGATTCGTTGCAGGATTTTTCGGGATTCTTATCGCAGTCGGTATGCTTCTTGAACATGAACCTCCCGATACCTTCGGCATGCCATCGTCGTTGCCGCTCTTCCATCTCCGTCACCAGGGAAAGGAGATCGGGAGTCTGGTCGCACAAGGGTGACGGTGCAAAGATACTGGGGTCCACTGGACCCCCGATGACCGCGCGGCGAACAACCTGGCGGAGCCATTGCTTCCACCTCGCCTTAGCACCTTCTGGGTCTTGTGTGATGGAAGCCTCGAAGGCAGGAGGAGCGGTTTGCTTCCCCAGATCCTGCGCATCCGCTTGAGAGACACGGAGCCAGGCATCCGCAAGGACGCTCAGAAGCGTTCCTAGCATCATGATGTTCTGACACGACGTGGCAAAGGATCGCGGACACACCTCGCACCGGATGACAGTACGGGCTGTTCGAGCCGCGGTATAGAGTGAGTTCAGAGTGTGCACGGTAACGGGAAATGAATTCAGGGTGGAAAGGGTGCTCAGACAAAGATAGAGATAAGACAGACACGGACATGGAGGTGTATCTGGTGAGCCCATTGTCGTCATCAATTCGGACGGCAAGTCTGAAAGTCGAGTGTCCATAGAGAGCATGGACGATGCGGCAGAGGTTGTTGAGAAATCGGGCCAGGGCGTCGCTGTCGCTGATATTGGTTGCAGATGATCAAATGTGCCCGCCTGTAAGGCCTGATTGTTACTGTTCTGAGTACCAGAGATGGCTGGGTGGTTGAGGTAAACCGGCGGACATATATTAAAAGTCTCGGATGGAATGACAGAAGGGGACCATTCCTTGTCCAAATCTGCGATTGCACCAGAACTAGCTGGATCCATTGAACTGACACTATCGTTTTCTCTCATACGCTTCTTCGGAGGACGACCCATCTGTTTTTGTATCGAGTAGTGACAAAAGAGGGACTGCTTCAAACACCGTCGGCAACCCGTTGGCTCGCCGGAGCATTTCAGTTTCCGTTTTCCTGCGACCAGAACGCCGGGTCAGCCTTGTGGAATGCTGCTGACATCATGAAGACTCACTGCATTCGTCACATGCCGCATGTCTCTTGGGCACTGTATCGGCCGTTGGGAAGTTGGCGTCAAGAGACATGGCCACGCTGAATTCAGCCCCAGAGCTTGCTGCGACTGCCATCGTCGGGGAGTTGCCTCGAAAAGATCGTCAAGACGACAATTCGGTTCGCAATACTGGGATTTTCCACTCCCAGGAAATTTATAGAGGACCTTGGGGGTCTTGAGCAACTAGACGACAACCATCGAGTCAACTGACGCTGGTGAGGGGCAGCCCGCCCTTTGTGGCTGGCGACTTTGGACTGTAATATGCGCTTTATGCTGTGAGCTGCACAAAGAAATTTGCGGGATCTGAGGGCGCCTTCTGGGGCCTGAGCTGGAAGAAATCAAGGCACGCTGGAGTGCAGGGATACCTGTATATTTCTGGAGACAGCAGTGAGTACTGACCTGGTGCTGGATGGACTAGATGAGCCTCTGCCGTTCTAGGCATCGTCATTGGCCTCGATCTCCCGCGACTAACTTAACCTTGAGACTTAGTGGATGCGGCCGAACCGCCCAGAACGGCAGGCGGTCTTCTATCCATGGATTAGTTCAATTATTGTTCTTTATCTACTCCAATCTCCCGAACGACCAAGGATACTAGCGCTCACCCTTGTTTGGAGCTTTTGTATCCCAGACAATATGCAGACGAAATGATTTCGTCACTCAGACGAGCATGCACTTTCGCGGTCGCTCGTCCTCTGGCCATTCCGGGAGCGCATCGAGCGGCCGTGAGATCCTTCGCATCGAGGCGCGCAGCAGCCCTGAATGCGGAAGAACATGAGGAAGAGGAGCTAAGGGAGGCCAGAGAATGGCTGGCGAAGCTCAATTCCAAGTCAATTCCGCGCCATATTTGCGAGGTGTCGTTTAGTCGGTCCAGCGGCCCAGGAGGGCAGAACGTGAACAAGTCCGTTCCAGAACCCATTATCAATAAAGGCGTCTCACAATTGAGCAAAACAACTGACTGTATGCATTGGAATCTATAGAGTCAACTCGAAGGCTACTCTGAGAGTACCGTTTAGTTCCTTATTGCCGCTGGTGCCGCGCATCCTCCATCAAGAACTGCGATCATCTCGTTATGCTACCGAGAGGACAGACTGTCTCGTCATCCAGTCCGACGAATCCCGCAAGCAGTCCAGCAACGTGGAATCGTGTTTCGAGAAGCTTCACAACCTGCTCGAAACGACGGCTAAGGCTGTAATTCCGGGAGAAACGTCGGAGGAACAAAAAGAGCGAGTGAAGAAGCTGTACGTGCATGCCCCTTTAATGTCTTATATAGTATGGTGTTGAGAGAATGTATCTGACAACCTCTAAGTCAAAAAGCAGAAAAAGAAGCCAGACTCAGACTTAAAAAGCTGCACAGCAGCAAGAAGAGCAGCCGACGGAGTAGTAGCTATGATGAATAATCTACTACATAGATAAAACAAATCACCATGATCAGGAAATACGCTCATTCTTTTTGACCCAAAAACGCCGTGGAAATTGCTGTCCATAATGCCAACACCCATTCTACTTCTCCGAGCCTGCTTCTGCCTGAAGAACACGTTCCGAACGTTGCAGCGTGGCAACAACTACCGTGCGCAAGGCTGGATCCAACTCCTTGATCTCTGACACCGGCTGCAGCCATTTGACTATCTCTTGAGCAAGATGGCGATCCAGAGGGTATTGCTTGAGACGACTCAGAGATGTACCGAATGCTCGAGGGAAGTCTGGCGATGTAACCTTGATCCCGGCGACGGGGGCCTTCACATTACATATCCGTGTGTGGTAGCTCTCCGGTGAAGTGGTGACCTGTTTCTCAACAACATGCTCCACAATCTTTCGCAAACAAGGAACCTCTTCGAATTCGAGAATCATATCGAAGAACCCACGTCCAAAAGCCGCATCGTCCCCGAATTGTTTCATTGCGGCGTCAAATATTGCAATAGGAATGGCTCCGCTGAGGGCTGGTGTCGAGTCGAGATTCTGAAGCGCACCCTGATCGACGTCGGCATCCTTGTCGAGACTAGGATTGATGTCTTCAGCGGTGACCTTGGGAAGGGTAATCATATCCGCATTTGGATCATCAATTGAATCTTCTGGCGCAGATGTCTCTGTTTTGCGTTGATCAAGCCCCAGGATCCGCCGTCGAGCGGCGATCTTTGCGATGTAGATCATCTCCAGCCTTCCATATTGAATCCAGAGATTCTTGGAATTCTTGCAGAATCTGAGACCCCGTTGCATGTAGCTTCTTGCCAGTGTCATGTCGGCGTGATCGTCCAGTGCATATTTGGCGGCATATATCCACAGGTCTGCGTTGGTAGGATGTAGTCGAAGAGCGTCGGTGAAGATCTGGGAGAGCTTTTTATACGCCTTTTGCTGCCGGGCATATTCGATGTACTGAATCCACAGCCCAAGATCCCCGTGGAACTTTCTGGTCGCGCGATCAAGGATGAAAAAGATCCGTCGCTGTCCGGTGTAGGCAGGACTTCTGATGCCCAGTCTCTTCACTCTCTTCCGCCGTAAAAGATCCAGATTCATCTCATATTCGGCATATCGTGCAAAATCTGCAGGTTGCGCACCTCGAGCATTCAGTTTGTGTTCGAAATCGGATCGTTTCCGGGCGATCGATGCGATTTCCTCCTATATAAAGCCCAGTTAGCTGTCTGCGAAGAGATTTCGTGATCGGAAGAATGCGCTCGATTTACCTTGCTAAAGATCTTTTTCCTCTCATACTCTTTTAGCTCCGGGACCGACTTTTCGAGGTAAAAGCGGGCCTTGTCCGTGACACTCGCCATGGTGTCTAGTTACCCTGTCGAAGGGAATTGGATCTTGTGCAGTTCGATCACGGGCATACAAAAAAAAAGTTGTCCCGCATAAGCTAAGTCGGGGCGCCGCGGCAGCATGTCCGAGTTGGGGTTAGGGCCGTTGTCCCAGACGCGAAGTCGGTCCATCGCGGAAGCAGCGCAGCTGTCCTTATTTTTAATTAGCAACGGACACTCAGGGGCCTTCGCTGTGCCTCTTTCTGTTCATGCTTCGCAGCTTTTATTTCTGTTCTCGACACTCTTTTGTTGACCTTTTTAATTAATTGATTGCTTAATTGCGCGTCGCGGCTCCTTCGTTCTCTCCCCGCCCCCATGGCTCCCAAATTAAGGACGGGGATGCCGTCGTGGCTGTAAGTCGATTGCGCCTCCTGCGCCTGGACGGAAATCATGCTGATTGTCTCCAAGTTCAATGGGAAATGGGTGTCATGGGCCCATACCCTCTTCGCCGCCATCGCGTTTCTCGGTGCTCTTATTGTGGGCATGAAGCTGCATTTCCACAAAATTGTGCAAAACGAGTACTACGGCTACCCGGAGGAATGGTTCCCTTCGGTCTCTGCGACGATCGGTGATCGGTATCCTGAACGATCGGTGTTCCAAATCTTCATCGCGATTACTTCTGGTCCTCGATTTGCTCTGGTTTTCCTCTGGTATGTTTTGACGGCGCGACCGAACTCGACGCTGCCGAAGATCGTTGCGGGAACGGGCCTCTTCAGAACTTTGACATGCGGAGGTTGGACCTATGTCACTTCAACCGATGATCATGACTGGCATGACATCTTCATGATCTCCTATCTTGTGGCCACTCTACCGTGGACGCTAGGGTGCCTGGCGCTGAGCCCCAATAACCGCCGTGCGGTTAAGTACCGAAAGGTGTTTGCTGGTCTTTTCTTCGGCACTTTGGTGCCATTGATATATTACTTCATCCAGCATAAAGTGCACAAGGTTCCCGGTGGTGAGTGGTCCGCAGTGTCAATGCTGTCGCTGGAGGTTCACTGACGCTGTGTGGTCATAGCTTATACCAAGTACGCTTTCTTCGAGTGGTCTCTCATCGTTTTCGATGTCGGTTTTGACGCGGTCACCGCACTTGACTTTGAAGCCTTCGAACTTGTGGTGAGGGATGTCAAAGGAGTCAGCAGAGGGTATGTGCAGTGGCTCCCAAAGTAGACAAATGTACAGTGCACAGTGATTTTTCGATCGCTTGGATGTAAAAAGGCTCCTTTTAACCAGGAATGAGCAGGCAATTGAAGACTACAGCAGACACCGTGCTTGAGAAGGAGTATGTATATTCGGTCTAATGAAAGGGGAAAACGAGAATAACAGTTCCTTTAGGAAAGACAAACCAGTGGGAACGACATTTGGCGACGGTTTCGTCTGGTCTGAGGCAATCGATGCAGCAGCCGACGTTTACAATGGGGTAATGCTCGAAATGAAAGTAGATCTGATCTCGTTGCTGACGCAGTTTAGTTTGTTTTCTGGTCAATTTTTACTTCCCTTCCTCTCCTCGTATGGTGTACGTACATTGCTCTACATCAGTATCGGTCCTGTCAGTTGTGTCTAATGTTTCTTTAGTCTTCCCTCTCTGGCACATGGGTATTTCCGGATACGAAGTCATGATTCTGGCCACAACATCTCCGTTTATCTTAGCGGTTCCGTCAGTACGGGCTTTCGCGACACGAAATGCACATGTGTTTCATTTCCTGTCGCTGACCGGTCTGCTGGCGTACTTGGTTCGCGACCCGGTCTATCGCTTGTTCACAGTTGGCTTCGCAGTCGCTATGGGCTGCCTTGCATGGTCTGCCACCTTCTACGGTGAACGCTCTCAAGTTACGCGGTTGGAGTCTCGTATCAGTGCCTTCGCTATCGGTTTGATCGCTTCCAGTGTCGCCAAATTCGCGTGCAAATCTAACAATCCGATCTGGCCGACCATGCACTCTGAAAATGGAGGGTGGAATAAATTAGGATTACTCCTTGCCATCCTGGCCACCCTGCGATCCACGAGAAGACCGACCGTCAGTGGAGGGGACTATTTCCCTTCCTCTGGCAAACAGGGTTCCGCGATCCTTGCTGGCATTGGTCTTGGGGGACTATTCTTCAGCTTGCATTCGCTTCTGTCTGATTCAAGTACTATGATCAGCTGGGTATGGGAAGGCTTCCCTATCCGAGGTCCCATTGCAGTGCCTCATGGCACTTGGACCCTATTCGCAATGGGTGCTGGTCTCGTGTTCGGCTTATTTTATCCACGTCTAGCTGGGTCCTGGACCGCCTTTGGAATCGGATCGCTGGGTGCTGCGGTGCTTACCTGCTACAGCCATTGGTTTGGTTTCTATGGTGGTCTCGTTCTCGCCTTTTACTTGATGGCTATCACTCCTGTCTTGATTCCATCTGCTGTGCGCCATTCTCCCGCCTCCACATTCGGCTTAGGATTCCTCGTCTGGGTCTTTTTGGCTCTATTCCACGTTTGGGTAGTTGCCTATGCGTTCGTTCCCGGCGGTCCTCTTGTGAGAGAACACACGGATTGGTTGATGACTGTTTCGATGTTGTCCATCGGTGCTGGCATCTTCTCCGCTGCTGTGACGAATTCTGGCCCTACCAAGAAACAATTTATCAATCCGCACGGCCGGAAACAGCGCTCATATTACATCTACGTCCTTGCAGTTCTGCAGCTTCTTTCAGTTGCCGTCGCATATCTGCGCTTCCCTACAAACGATTATACTCCCTATCACAAGGACGATAAAGTCGTCACTGCAGGCATCTGGACGATACATTTCGCCCTCGACAATGATATGTGGTCCTCTGAACGCCGCATGTTTAATCTTATCAAGGAGGCTGAAGTGGATGTTTTGGGGCTTTTGGAGTCAGATACTCAGCGTATAATCATGGGTAACCGCGACTCAACTATGTGGCTCGCTGAAGAACTCGGGATGTACGTGGATTACGGTCCCGGTCCTAATAAGCACACCTGGGGTGCCGCTCTCCTTTCCAAATTCCCGATTTTGAACTCCACTCATCACCTTCTACCTTCTCCTGTGGGTGAGTTGGCACCTGCAATCCATGCCACCCTTGACATGTACGGCGAGATGGTAGATGTGGTGGTTTTCCACTCCGGTCAGGAGGAAGACCCGGAAGACCGCCGCTTGCAGACTGAGTACCTGTCCAAGCTGATGGGCGAATCACCTCGTCCATTGATCTTGCTCAGTTATCTCGTCACGAAGCCGCTTGAGGGTAACTACAACACCTACGTGAGCGAGCTGAGTGGGATGAAGGATATCGATCCTTCAGACTGGGATCGTTGGTGCGAATACATTCTATACAAGAAATTGAAGCGCACGGGTTACGCAAGAATTTCCCGCAGCACCATCACAGATACCGAACTTCAGGTAGGTCCCTTTCAGCTTACATCTTCTAGTAGCCGCGCCTTCTTATGAGCACTTAACTAACCATCTTGACAGGTTGGAAAATTTGTGATTGGTACATCTGAACCTGAGCACGACATCCGGGTGCCTGAGGAGATGGTCCCAGAAGGGTTGCGTTTCCCGGCCCTGTTCCGCGGCGAAGGAGTCCGCGGCCATCGGTATCATGTATTTGATGAACCAAGATATTGGCAGTGATCGAATATCCAGCAGTGTGTCCAGGCTTAGTGGATAGAGTGCTGGACGATGTAAAGAGGATATACAAGTGGAGTTATTTCAATTTAAAAATAATGTATTTCTATCAGTTTAGGTTGCAGAACGACGGCGAGCAGTTATCATACCCTGATTACTATCTCGTTATACCAGAAACTATCAGCACTGCGAAGAATGAACGGTTCAATGTATAGAACCATATTGGTCTGTCACATTCCACCAGGAGTGCACCTAACACAATGAACAACGCCAGTTGCCTACCTAAGTAATTACCTAGTACTAGTCATTTCTAATTGGCTGGCATATGCAGACAAAATAATTAGTAACGATCTTCCAAATGCAGCATTTGTGTGACATGCGAGTTTATCGCTGCAGCTATCACTGACAGTGTCTTGCCTATGAATGTGTATGAAGTTATCTTTAGACATTTCAGCCAAATTTTTTTTGTCCTTGTTCTTTGCGTGTTATATCCCTATCCCCCTTGATTACTTTCTCATCAGTATGTGGCGCGGGGAGTAACCCAACCTCCTTTGTTCGTTCTTTCCTGGGATCCCTTGTTGAGGATTGAGCCTTCTGCCCAAAAATAGTCACAGCAGATATTCTTGCAACCTTTTTTTCCCCTATTCTGTTCTACCTTCGCTGAATCAACTCGAGTTCTTTCAAGTTTTTCTTTGTTCTTGTCCTATAGAGTTGACTACCTACTAGTGGCAGGTAGCAAGTCGATCCCTTCATTCCAGAACTGTGGAAGGGGTGCTTTCAGTTTGGTTGTCTAACGTAGTGCGTGATTGCGTCCCTTGAGTCATCTACTATCTATCATGACCGCTGTCATTCTGAATCAAGGATCAAGAAATGTGCGATTTCCTCAGGAATGCAATACACGTCAGTGACGCCCTGAGCACTCGGTACTCGGTACTTTAATTGTTGTCGGACCACCAAGCCATCCAACATGTTCTATATGACGAATCTCATTCCTTTCATTCAAGGAGTGGAGGAGAAGTTGATGAAAGAGAAAACTGTGTCTGATCTGTCGCTAATTTTGATTAGATGTGTAGGGTTTGGTGGAGAATGGATCTAATAAAAGCCGACCTACGCAATGTCCTGATGTCATGCAGGGAGCTTAGGCGGATACCTAGCCAGCTAGACGCGTGTGTCTAGAATAGCTGGGTACTGCTCAGGCAGGTAGCTCTGCCTTCCTTCCCAGCTTATCTGTTTTACTTCACTAGCTATCAGCAGCAGTTGGTCTCTGACGAGACATTGTGTGAGAGTGTGAAGACACAGCTGAAGAAGGACAAATGCAGAGGGTAAGTGCATTACATGTCTTGTTGTCGTGTCAATTGTCTATTGAAGCTGTCTATTGTATGATCATATCGCGTGGAAGAAAGATCCAGAACAAAGAAAGAAATTCCATAAATTATCCAACATCGCCAAAGTTCTTTGTACTCCTATGGGAGCGTCGCTGCAATTCTCTCAAACTCAAAAAGACATCTCTTCCTGTTTGTGTCTGAAAGCCCGCAAACTATCCTGGTTTGATCTTCTGCAGAGAGAGAACTCTTCTTTTCTGCTCTGTTTCAGATGGATCAGTGCCTACAAGTGGTGATCAGCTAAAGGTTCTGATCAATTTCCATCGTTGTGCTATTTCGGTTTCCCGGGCTATATTTCTACGAATTAGAGGAACTGTGAGTTGAACAGACAATAGAAGGGAGACGATTGCTGACAATATCAGTAACAGAATCTCTCGACGAGACGGAATGGCGGACCAGAACTCGTCAGGCCGACCGCAAAAGCGCCTCAAAACTGACCACCAAGCTTACGATCCTCATCCCCTGGGGTCAGCGGCCGTCGATGACATGGACTCGGCAAACCGCGTTTCAGGCACCTCTGGCTCTTCTGGAGACACCGAACCGCTCAGCCCTAGGCGTTTCGCGGAATATCAGGGTCAGGACAAACTGCCTGTTGGGGCTTCAGGTGCATCTGGCTCCAGACATGTCTCTTCCAGAGGCCCTGGGCTGTTCGGTCCTACCAGTCCTACCTTTCCTCCTCCAGCTGATCGGGGCATTCCTCGTTTTTTATCTTCACTAGACACTTCACAACAACATCGCGTCCAAAACGTTGAAGACCCCTTCATCTCTCCACAGGGATCTGAAGGCCCTGGCTCGCCTATTCGTGAGTCGATCGAGAAAGAAAACACAAACCAGCGCCGAGTTATGTGGGCGGAGCAGAGTTCACAATCCCAACGGGAAGGCCAGCTGTTGACTGCTCCAGCACCTCCGTTCGGTCCATTGGAGCGCAGGGACTACGAGCGGCGACAAAATTCGCTTCCCTTGGCGCAGGTTACGCAGGGACGTCCATATAGTATGGAGCCTCCATCGGTCCCTATTCTACCGCAGCCAAGCCCTCTCAAGAGAGCTTTTGTTCGAGGAGGCAGTGTGCCACAGGAAATCCCAAACGTACCAGATGCAGGTGTGGGATACGACCACTCCGGTTTCACGAACCGCTCCCCAGGGACGCAGCCCAACAGAAGTACCTATGCCGGGATTCAGACAGAATCGTTTGAACGGCGTCGCATGTTAGAGAGCATAAATGTTGCCCGGAACGCCCTTTCTAACCTTGCGGCGTCCATGACTGGAAAGACTGGAGAAGAGGCCAGAAGTCCTGATGATAGCGACAGTGAAGTGCGGCTCCTACCGAAGGAGGCACGACGGCGACGGCCGAGTTTGGGGTTCAATTTCGACCCGGAAAGCGAACGCCAGCGCGAGCTCGAAGAACGAACTGAGGCCGAAGGACCCGGTCCCATGGCAGTAATTGGTGAGTGCAAATATCTTTGGTTCGGAGTGATTTTTATTTTTGTGGGGATGTTCCTCTGTCTCTTCCTGTATTCGTTTGGGGTCATCAAATGAGGTCAAGCAAAGGAAAATGATGTAATTTGAAAGAAATTCCAAGAACCAGTTCCACCAGTAATCGCTTTGACATGCATACGATAGGATTGGTTACCGTTTACATGTTCTCGGGGTGATGATCGGCGTGTGGCGCTTCCTGCTGGCCCCTTGCATGATGCATATTTATGCTAGTATACCATGCACATACACATACATATATACCCGATACAGCACAATCGTTCTTTAAGGAATGGTTAATTGACATACAGGACAATTAGACCCACTTCCTGGCATTTCACGGAATGATCCGCGGCCACTGACAGGCGGGGGATCGGCAGTATCTCGAGCAGTCCTTGAAGGACCTATGAGTTGGTTGGGTAATTATTATCAGAACTCGGCGAGTGAGTGAAAACAGCGCAATGTACTGTATATGTTCTGACGCTAATCATCCACAGACTACCTCCGGGTTGACTCGAGGCAATTCAGGGACGTGACCTCAGAATCGTCAGAAGCACACCAACGAGGATCATTCAAGTCATCAAGTGGAAGTACCGACAGGGCAGAGGAAGAAAGCGATAACGAGAACGATAGCAAAGGGAATAAAGAAAATGAACCGCCGAAGAAGGGGCACGGGAAAGAAGCAAGGGTGGAGGAAGAAGGAAATAATAATCACAACAATCCACCGTCGGAGAGCAGAGAGAACGAAAACAAAGAGAATGAACCACCGCGGAAAGGAGCTAGCAAACCCAGGGCAAAGCCGCCGTATAGTAAGGGTAAGGTAGGAAAGCATACCCTGAAGAGACACTTTCCACGTCGAGCTTCATTCCGGCGTATGAAGACCTGGGCAGGGGGACGGATCGACCCGGATGTGATCAGGCTGGATGAGCTAGTACAGTTAGAGACTCATCCATCTCTCGAAAGGCCGATGAGGAGGAACATTATAGTCAGAACGAGTATTCCTCCCACGACGAATACAACAACGGAGCCGACAACGACAGCAACATCACGGAGCCAAAAGTCAAAGCAACAAACGCAGAGCAAGAGGAAGACAAGGGCAGCGGCACAGGAACGGGCAGATCAACACTCTCGCCAGGACTCATCCGCAGCGAAGCCAGCGAGAAGGAACCCAACACGAGCAGCAAGGTCGAAAAAGTAAGTTGGAGGTACTATTATTTTTGTCGACAATATGGAGTGATGTTTCACGCTGGCAGTGAGGGCATCTATGTCGGGAGCAAGGCAGGTCAAAAAAAAGGCGTACAGGGTTTGAGGGACATGCGCAATTCATTACACTCGTCTTTTTGAATTATCTTTTTTGAATACATGTGATGTTTTATCATTGTCAATCGGTTGGGTTTTGCTTTGGGTTATGTAGATTCACCTATGTTTAGAACAGTGTATGAGAATGAGTAGTTCATAGAACATCGGCGAGCTCTGAGAACTGTTTATTCTCGTAGTCCAGAAATAATCATCGTATCCTTTATGTGGAATTGTCGACTGTATTTAAGTCAGTGTTGAGTCTGCTGACAGTATTCGTCCGATGTTAGCGATGCAAATAATGCAAACAACACAAACAAAGGAGACGAGCTCCAACGCCGCAAGAAGAGAGAGCTTCATGTGAATTCAGAACATTGCTCTCATCACTCACTGCCTGCGCTGATCTACCGATCGAGGAGAATAGAAATATGACGAGGTGACATTCGACCTACAGAATCGGGTGCGAAGTCCTGCTCGACTCGATTACTTAAAAGTCTGCTAGCAGGCTGAGTCCGAGACCGGACGGCGGATCGCTTAGGTCGCCAGGATGTTCACCTTTACGCCTCTTCTCGGGGCCCAGTCCTCGTCCTCGAAGGCCTCGCAGTCGATCCTGGAACTGGATGGTGGGATCAAGATTCTCGTCGATGTCGGCTGGGATGAGACGTTTGATACTTTGGCGTTGGCAGAGTTGGAAAAGTAAGCTAAGCTACACACCTGTCAAGACATCTTGTGGAATTCTGGTCTAAATGAGAATTTGATTTCTAGGCATATTCCTACTCTGTCGCTCATCCTTCTGACACACGCGACTCCGGCGCATATCGGCGCTTTTGTCCACTGCTGCAAGGCATTCCCTCTCTTCACCCAGATCCCGGTCTACGCGACGGGCCCGGTTATTTCTCTTGGACGGACTCTTCTCCAGGATATCTACGCTTCTGCGCCGCTAGCCGCGACGTTTCTGCCCAAAGCATCCATCACGGAACCCGGTGCGTCGACGTCGGCCGCGTCTGCGGGGGCGTCGGTGCCGGGAAACGAAGGGAGCAGCAACAATGAGCATGGCACCGCGGGCGGCATTTTGCTTCAGCCTCCTACTCCGGAGGAGATAGCGCGATATTTCTCCCTCATTCATCCGTTAAAATATTCGCAGCCTCATCAGCCGCTTCCCTCGCCGTTTTCGCCACCCCTCGATGGGCTCACTCTGACCGCCTACAGCGCCGGACATACCGTGGGAGGAACGATATGGCATATACAACATGGAATGGAGTCTATCGTCTACGCGGTGGATTGGAATCAAGCGAGAGAGAATGTCATCGCTGGTGCTGCGTGGTTCGGAGGCGCTGGTGCTAGTGGGACAGAGGTCATTGAGCAGCTACGCAAGCCGACTGCGCTGATCTGTAGTAGCAAAGGCGGAGACAAATTTGCGCCGACTGGCGGTCGGCAGAAGAGAGATACTCTGCTTCTGGATATGATCCGGAGCAGCGTTGCCAAAGGAGGCACCGTACTTATCCCCACGGACACCAGTGCTCGAGTCCTGGAACTTGCCTACACGCTCGAACACGCCTGGCGTGATGCGGCGGAGTCTACGGATAGCGACAATGCGCTTAAAGGCGCAGAGATTTACCTGGCAGGGAAGAAGGCCCACACCACCATGCGGCTGGCAAGGAGCATGCTGGAGTGGATGGATGAGAGCATTGTCCGGGAATTCGAAGCTGCAGAGGGTGCTGAGGCGGCTGGCCGGACACAGAGGACCGACGGCGAGGCTAAACATGGGCAGAGCCAGCAAGATAAGAAGACAAGAGCTGGGCCCTTTACTTTGAAGCATCTCAAAATCGTTGAACGCAAGAAGAAGCTTGAGAAAATTCTCACAAACGGGGCACCAAAGGTCATTCTCGCCTCCGATTCCTCTCTGGATTGGGGTTATTCGAAAGAGACGCTCCGCTACATAGCCGAGGGCTCACAGAACCTGATCATTCTAACAGAGTCATTTCCTTACCGGCGTCCGACTGACGATCCTAAAGAGCCGGAGAGGATGACTCTGGGTCATTTGATATGGCAGTGGTATGAAGAGCGGAAGGATGGTGTGGCGATGGAAAAAACTCCTGATGGAGAGCTGCTCGAGCAAGTCCACTCTGGGGGGAGGGAACTACCAGTGACGGAGGTTCAGCGAGCGCCGCTCGATGAAAACGAGCAGCTGCTGTATCAGCAATATCTCGCCACGCAGAGGCAGCTGAAGAATACGGCACAGGGAAGAGGTGATACCACCCTCGACACTACTGCCGACGGGCTTGATGACGGCGCGAGTTCGACATCATCAGAGGATTCCGAGTCGGAGCAACAAGGCCGAGTCCTCAACTTTTCGACGTCTCTGGCCCATTCCAATCGGAACAAACTCGGATTGAGTGATGAAGACCTTGGCGTCAATATCCTTCTGCGACGAAAGAACGTCTTCGACTACGACGTCCGTGGCAAGAAGGGACGCGAACGAATGTTCCCATATGTCGTCCCCAGGAAGCGGGGAGACGAATACGGGGAGTTTATCCGCCCTGAGGAATACTTACGAGCCGAGGAGCGCGAAGAGGATGAGGTACAGCAGCAGCGGAAGGCTGATGCTCGCAGCGAGACGAAGCTTGGACAAAAACGTCGCTGGGACGAGACGGGGCCGAATGGCAGACGGCCGTCGGGAGGTGCGAGCAAACGCCAGGCGCTGGCACGAGACGGGCAGAGTGCAGGCAATCTTGAAGACGAACTGAGCTTGCCAGACGACATTCCTGTGGACGGCGAGGACGCAGCGTCGTCTGAGGATGAAGTGGAGGAAGAAACATTCCAAGGGCCAGGGAAAGCGGTGTACAACCGATTCACGATTACCATCAATGCACGCATTGCCTTTGTGGACTTTATGGGGTTGCATGACAAGCGCAGTTTGGAGATGCTCATTCCCCTGATCCAGCCACGGAAGTTGATCCTCGTTGGTGGCATGAAAGACGAAACGACGAGTCTTGCCGCGGAATGTCGGAATCTGCTGGCCGGCAAGGATGGCGTTGACTCGTCTGCAGTGGACATCTTCACCCCGGTCAACGGGGAGACGGTTGACGCCAGCGTGGATACGAATGCGTGGGTCGTCAAGCTGAGCAACAACCTTGTCAGGCGTCTGAAGTGGCAGCATGTCCGGAGCTTGGGGGTTGTTGCTCTGACGGCGCAGTTAAAGCCGCCGGAGGTTCCACCATCCAGCGAAGAGTCTCCGGAATCGGCGAACAAGAAACAGAAGCTGCTAAAGGAAGGGTCAGACACGGTTTCGACCCCTGCCGACAGCGCGTTGAAGCCTGAGGGCACCAAGGTTGAGACTTACCCGGTGCTGGACGTGCTACCACCGAACATCGCGGCTGGGACACGGTCCATGACGCGGCCGCTGCACGTGGGCGATCTCCGGCTGGCGGATCTGCGCAAACTGATGCAGGCAGCCGGGCATACGGCCGAGTTCCGGGGCGAAGGCACTCTGCTGATTGACGGGCTGGTGGCAGTTCGGAAGTCGAGCACGGGGGCGATCGAGGTCGAAGCGTCGGCTCAGTCGTCGCTAACGACGGGCAAAGAAGAGGGAAGCTTCCTGGCTGTGAAGCGGAAGATCTATGAAGGTCTTGCTGTGGTAGCGGGAGGATAGCATTTCACTTTTGTATGTACTATAGACAAGATCTCGATGACAAGTAACTGCATGATGAATTCTATGAGGCGTGCTTTCATTCACCAATACCAGCGAGGAAGCAATATCCTCTGCTTAATTCCTGTCGAGCGTTATGACTACACTACGGCTATGACTCTTAGCCCTGAGTGAAGCTGCACTCTGTTAGTAATACCATAACGGCAGAAGTACGATGTGTCAGTTAATGTCAGTTAATAATACACTTTATCATCGATACAGTCATAGCCATATTCATAGTATCTTCAACCTTATCCTCACATAGTCGTATAGTAATATAATACTCTACAGAAATAACCCCTAATTCCCCTTTTTCCCCCTTTATTCCGCCGTTTTATGCTTGCTCTCCTTCAATCATTCTACAAAGCAGTCCTGAAGGAGAAAATAACACTATCTTGGATCCATCCCCTTTTTCTACAGACTCATACCGATACACGAAGGGGAAGGGGGAAAACAATGCCCCGTGCCATCAAATACAAGTACGTGACCACCGACGGACTCCCTCCGCTGGATGGCCTCCCGCCGGAATTGGCTTTTGCAGGGGAACAGGGACTGGCATTAGCACTGGCACTGGGACGGGGACAACGACATGAAGAATATGGATATGGTGTCAGGACTGCTAGTGCTATAGGCAATGGCAATGACAATAGTAATGGCAATGGAGATGGCCATCAATCTGGTTGTCCTCTTTCTTCACCACCACCTCCTCCTTACTGTCCTGCTGATCCTCCACCCCCCTATATGCCGACGCAGGAGCAACAGCCAAGACAACCGCAGCGAGGAACGACGAGAACAGCTGATAGAGGCCGTTGTACAGGGGATATTCAGGATCCAGTGGTGATCAACTTGAATATGGGGACAAACCACCATCATCATTATCATTGTCATTGTTATTGTCATTCCTCTGTTCCTCTGAATAACGCTCCCACTGAAACTGATACTGATACCATACTGTTTCAGCCTCATACTCATATCTGTACTTATCCTCCTACATATTCTCACTATCCTCCTCCTTCCTCACTCTCCTCCATCTCTGGTAATTCTCATACCCAGCAGGGTGGTGGCTTTAGCTGCTCATTATGTCAATCCCATCAGATACCCACAGCAGGGAGGAACAGTCCTACTGCAGCACTACCAATTGGCTCCATCATGAGGGAGATTCCTCTGATGATTCCATTCCCATTCTCATCATCGGGAACACAGGGAGATCCGGTAATGAAACCAAACCTGGACCTAGGCCTAGGCCTAGGATTTGGATACATCTTCCCTGAACACCACACAACCATCCACCTGATCGAGCCCGAATACCTGCCTTTCAACCACCATCAGGATCATCAGTCACGACCATTCCGCTTCTGCGCGTACAACGTTGCTACTTCTCTGACTGTCGCGGAGTTTATGAGAAGGGCGTGCTTCTACCACCACCACCACAGGAGCGGAAAGCATACCGGGATAATGGATCCAGGTGCTGCTGGCGACAGGGTATACGCCTACTGCATAACGGAATGTATCGAACTCGGCGACGGACGATGGGGTCGAGGCCAGGAATTTTGCATTGCTGCTGGTGGTGGTGACAGGTGTCTCCAGGCGGAGGTCCAGTCTTTGACGCTGGCGGATGTCGGGTGGGATGAAACCAGGGCCACGAAACCGGTGTGGATCGCGACGACGGTGGTGTGGCAATGATCTGTCAAAAGTACTGTATGTACATGCACTTGCCGTGGATATAACTGGAATCTGTTGTGCAGAGTACATATGTAGATAAATCTGATAAGAGTCTGGCGAAATTACCTAACCCAACTTCTTTCCTTTGCGCTAAGTTCAACATGTGGTGTTCATTCCGTTCTCATGCTCGAACAAAACAACCATTTGGTCCATTTTGAGACCGACGAAGTGTTACAGCTCTCTGGTTGACTGCTAAATTTTGTTTTTTTTTTTTAGAGACTACATAATTCTAGGGTGCTTCTAGGGTGCTATGGCGTTGATGTTTCCAAATCGGGAAACTTCCAAGTGCATACACCATAGATCATAACATGTTGCTGACTCTTCCTCAGAGAAATATTGGGCAGCAAACTTTAATAGTAGAGCAATTGAAGTAACTGCAATGAGTGTAAATAATGGGTCCTCTGTGAGTTGATCTTCCCTTCTTCAGCGACGCTATACCTAGTCAATTAAAGGCATGTATCACCACCATGTTGTTCTCGTTTCATTCATATCACTCATATATATATTCTTGCTTCTTCTTTCACCTCAGATATGACGGGCTACTGTCACATATGCTTACTTCCTTCATGCTCATGTTCCGCCCGTTCCATCAATGGCACCTCCTCAATATCGTCATCGACACCCACATCAAAAATCTCCTCGTCATCTTCGTCTTTTTGGATTGGTTTTCCTTGTTCCTGCCGTCTCCGTCGTTGATGCAGGTACACCACGTAGCTGTAGCCTGCCACTTCTGCCGCCGCGACGACTAACCACGCGATGAGGCCTAGGGTCGACCAGCCTCGGTAGTACAGCCCCGTGCCGACGTTGAAGATACCCAGACACAATACAGTGCGGCCCAGCCACCGGTGCAGCGTAGTGTAAAGCGACTGGCGACGCAGCTTGACGAAGACAGCATGATGCTTGTACCCTAACGCCCCCTGCACGATCAGGGCTGAGATCACAATCAGGCCGATGATCTTGTGCGGACCAAGATGTTTAGCCCGCAACAGCATGTAGAGCGCACTGCCAACGGCCAGAATCGACGCCGTCAGCTGCACGATCCAGTGATAGCGGAAACTCTGCGCCAAGGGCAGTCTGATGATCGCGCCGCCTGCTCCAAAGAGACCCATGAGACTGATCGTCATGATGATACCGTGGAGCTGGACAGCTGATGGCCAGGCTTCTTGCTTGTCATGGTCCCTTTCAGAGGATTCTTTGACCAGCGACACGCCAAAGGACAGCGCGCCAGGCTGAATTGCCGGGATCGGATCCCCGTCTGCAATCAAAGTCGACGACATGTCGACCGTCAGAACACCGTACGAGTCATGGATCATCAGATTGGCGTCGTTCTCCGCCGTGTAAAAGATCTGTTTCGTGTTGCTAGCGTAGATCCACGGCTGCGATGTCGACGTCATGTCAATCTTGTCCGGCCACCACTGATCGCACGAGTAGCAGACAAATTGCGCGTAATAGTCCTTTGACTCTGTCATTTCGGCATGGAGCACGCCCACTTTGGTCGTGTTGGCTGTCAACACCGTGGGCATGACATGTCCGCTGGCGGTGCGGATGCTGGCCGTGACTGATGCCTTGCTAGAGTCAGAATAGACCAGAAGCATCAGCGCCCCGGCCATGACCTGGCCGATCCCCACGGCGGTCCAGCCGCCGTTCTCAGAAGGCCGGGCCGAGAGACTGACGAAGACATCCCGGCCGTGAGTCGTGGCATTCGCCTTGGTCGCTACAGCCATGCAGAACTGCAGTTTGTCATGGCAGTACTGGGCACCCGCCGCGACGGCCGGAGCCGGCCATAGGAATGCGGCTGAGATAAGAGTTAGAAGTAGCCAACTTCCTCTTCGACATGTCGGCCACATGTTTCTGAACATGCGAGCAGAGAAAACACAGATGCTCAAGCTGAATTAGTCATGTAATCTTCCAGATGAGACGGCCCTTGACGGTCAGCCCAAAAGGTCATCTGTTGCTGACAGACTGGCAGGTAGAAATTTATCAATCAACTGAGTAAACAACACCTCTACCTCAGTGTTTGATGAATTCTTACCAACTCGGTCGACATGTTGGCTGTGGACTATAAATAACTTGGTCCGTGGGTTGCCTAACTAAACAAACTGCTTAGTCAGCAGATATCCCCATTCGACCAACCAATCACAACCCGTTTCTTATTAATCTTATCTTCCAATCAGATAAGCTTCAGAATCAGCTGAACGATGGCTACGAGAGTGTTGCCATGACTGGAAGCATGTTAGATGACGTTCATAGGTCATTATATAAATTAAAAGTGGGCGGATTGACAGAGTAATCTGTGAAGGGAATTAAGCCTTTGTATGACGGGGAGTTACTACAAAAAGAATGGAACTGAGTCATCATCCACGTGATGTCATGCGAATCAAGGTCCCAAGTCTCTACTTTCCTACCAGGCTGTACCACCTAACATACCTGAACGTCACCTCGCGGGCATGTAAGGTTGAACAACATCTCTTTATCAACAGGTAAGATGTCTGTCTGCACAAATCTGAAGTGGTGAAGAATCGAAAATTGCATTTCATTAAATCCTTGACTGGACTTGCACACAGTACATGCTCTGACACGCATGCATCTCTACATAGCACGAGCCGATCGAATCCATCGTCACAGTGAGAGTTAGCTAGCTTCTACGACGCTCGCTCTCGCTGGACTCTGCTGGAAGCCAACAACAACAACAATACAGTATCTGTACTGTACTGTCCTGCAGCAAAAGAGCCCACTTCCTTCGACTCTCCTCAGTTTAACCATGTCATCGTACTCGTACCCCCCGCTTTCGCTCGAAGAGCAACTCCGAATCGCCGAGTTAAAGGAGAACGGGCGAAACTGGTTCCCCCCGGAAAAATGGGAAGCGTACCATCGAGACGGCTGCCCTCCGGGGCCGGAGCCTCAAACGGTTTTTCCCTACGTGCTGGGTGGATTGCAAATATAACATTTATCCCAAGCCTAATGTCTTTTTTTAACTAATATTTTTAAAAATTCTAATGTTTTCTAATATGTAACTGTTAGATAACTGTTTAATAATTATTTTCTACGTTTATGATGGAAAAACAGTTGAAAAACCTGCATAACCGTTGATAAACAGTTTTTTCAAAACCCCGGTGCTCCCGTATGGATACATAGAAACGTCTCCTAAAGGAAAGGTTGCACGCATAATTTTTAATTATAACATGGAAAAGGTACCTAGACATATACTTAAAATATACGGTAGATCATGTCTATATCCAGGACGACGTTTAAAAAAATTACACTACTGCAGACAAGCCTTTAACGACTCGCTCCGCTCGTCTAGGCTTGAAGGGGAGACTACCTAGGCTTACTAACGCCTATACTTGCTCCGGACCTTCGGCCCTCCACATGCCTGTAATGTGGGCCTATATAAAGCCTATAGGCGCGCCACTGCGAAGCTTATAGGGGAGGCACTGTAAAGCCAAGGTCTACCTGCGTACGGTCTGTAGAGTGGCCAAACCGGATTAGGAAGAAAATATGTACGGGTGCTGAGTAATCGAAATTAACCAATGAAATCACGTATATTGTTCTGACTAAGCAGAAGCAACCAATCATGTAGGGTTTCAGTATTTTTTGACGAAAAACTATTATTTCCTTTACAATATAGAAGATACACCATGGATCCACGCTATTCCAAAATTGGCAAATTCCCGTATGGTAGTAAACAGCGCTAGTCCAGATAAGGAAATTTGCATGTGGCTGCCACGTGCATGTAAATACGGTACCTTCAGCAGTCGGCAATCGACATCATTCCCGGGCCCATATTCCAGTTGATCTGCGCTGCGCTGTCAGACTAAGTTGTGAAGAGAATGAGATTGTTATACACGTACTGAGCTTGGACAAGGGTGGGGATATGTACTGTATGTACATACATGTATCCTTATCATGTACCTAAGTACTAAGTACTGTACTCTCTCTAACTAGGTGGAGACAGTTTAATGTCCTCTCATTCGCAGGATTGGATATGGGTATTGAGCTTTTATATGTACTATACGTATGTACATACATACAGATAAATAATAAATAAATACACATGTGCATCTGAGATCGTTTCACCAAACATATTTCCTCACTAGAAACTAAAAAGGCACGCGCCAAAATACCATCCCACCGGCATTCCTCCCCATCCGACAGCTCATCTCCATCGAAGCAACCACCATAGAACAGTCCCGGCGCAATCTCGATCTCGTCAAGCAAAGCGCGCCTCGATCGATATCGCGGAAACGCGTTTGGCCAGGCCTGACGATGCACCCAGCGGATGTCATAATCACTGAGGTTGGATCCCTCGTGCCACTGTCGACCGACCATCCGGACGAGATCACCATCTTCCATGACATGGCGGGAGACAACACGGTAGATCTTTTCCCAAACGTACTGGCCACACTCATCCCCTGGCTCGCAATCTATTCTATAGCGGAGATCGACTCTGCTTAGGCTGAGAAGATCGGGATCGTGTGAGGCGGTGGTTGCAGTAAGGAGATCCTCAGGGATGCTGGCATTTAAGAAGGGGTCAAAGAATTTCGGATCGATGTCCGCCGGAGTGATGAAGTGGGTGACGTGTGTCTCGACGTAGGGAGGCAGCCGTGAAGCAATCGAGGCTAGGCCAAGATCGCCGAGATCCACCTGGCTGCTCTGGAGCGGCGCCGCAAGAGCCACCGCGTCGAATTCCGCATCTGCCGACTGGTTGCCAGCGATGGAAAGCCGGTAGCGTCGATGACGGCCGGGGCTGATCTTGGTCACTCGAGAATTCAAGCGGAGCTCTGCGTTGGACAACTTGAAAGTGAACATTGCCTCCATACACCGAAGTTGCCTTGGACGCCCCAGCTGCCATCAGAGAGACAAAGCCACGTACATCAGCCGGATTCTGCGAGAAGTCAGCTCGCGTACATGGCTCGACAAAGTCGGACTGGAAGCGCGGCGTGACACTGATGTTCCGAAAATAAGAGTCGGCAGAGTCCAAAACGACACCGTCGAGACCAGCGTACTCCAATTCCATCACGACACCGATGAACGGGCCTCCAGAGCGGGCGAATTTCTTCCACTTCTCGAGATTCGAGCGCACTGCTTGACGGAGTCTCCACGGCGAGAGACCGTATTTCCAGACGGAGCGGGCCAGATCCCACCACGACGGAGATTCCACGTCGCACGGGGGTGCCGGTCGAAGCTGTTCGCCATCCCACACGCCCGCAGAGCGGGGATAAGGACTCGATCCTTTTTCCTCTAGTCCAACATGTTCCATGCATTGACGACGCACCAGTCGTCGGCGAAGAAATGGGTCGCACCGGCTTCCAGCACTGCATGGTCGTGTAGAGAAGGGGAGATGGGTTTGACGCGACCGCCGATACTGGACTCGCGCTCGAAGATGGTGACAGAATAGAGCGAATATGGGTATGTGATCTCCTGCAGACGGAAAGCGGTGGACGCGCCCGTGATGCCCGCCCCGACAATGGCGACACGTGGTGGGTCGCGTGGAGACGAATCGCCGAGGGGGATCTGCTCGTCCGCAACGACGAGCAGAGTGAGCAGCGCAACAGTATTTACAATAACACGTAAGAGGGGCATGCTGGCGCTCAGCTGGATGATGATGATGATTGTATTGTCGAGTACAGCGTACATTGAGAATGCAGGCAGCAGTGACCGTTTAGGTCACGTGACATGCCACTGTCAAAACTTAACATTGGCATACACAGGAGTAACAGTACTTTCGTTGCCAAGGAGTCTACCTATGTTATGTAATGCAAGCAATAGAATCGCATTGCTATCAGAGTCTGGGTTGTATTAACAATCTAGAACTGAGACTTGATTATCAACAACAGGACGGGGCCTGAGAATTCAGTGAAATCAGTTAACCCGACGGTACACAGTAGTACTAGTAGTATATACCAGGGACAGTAAGGACTACTCTACTACGTAAGGTACTCAAGTGAGCAGAGAGGCATTCTAACAGATAATTTCTAATAATACATGCACATGTATGTACCTATGCCTACAGCAGAGGTTTATAAAAATGCAGAACACACACTGAATCTCCCTCGCGTACTCTACTCCGTATACTTGGCCACGTACCTAACTACTGCAGTTAGGATATACTATAGAGTACGGAGTAGGTTAGGTACATACTCTGCAGAGTAGGTAAAGACCGTCGCCATCAGACTCCACAATCCGCAACGAACAACAAATCAAAACAAATCAAAAACAAGAAAACACAGCCCACTGCCGCGCCACGGGGTAATATACGTACTCCGTATACCTGAAACTAGCTAGGTACCTAGGTACCTACCTAACTATAGATAGTATCACCCTAAACTCAGTCCATCCTAGTATAGGAGATAGTTTCAGGGATGTTCTAGAACCAGAGCTTGCTTGCTTGGCAGCTGGCTACGTACTCGAAGTAGGCCCTGTCCCTGACTTGAAATAAAAAAAATTGCAAGGTGTTCATGTCGGTCGTATTTAGAAAATTCAATCCGGAACTCCGACGGTGATGGGTGATGGGGGGGATGGAGGATGGGGGCTGAAGTAACAAAAAGGATTCTGTCGAATCAGTAGGTTAGATAACGTTTTTTTTTGTACTGTATGTATGGACCAGGGTTAGTGAAGGATCAGGGATCAGGGATCAGGGTACGGAGTACAGTACCTGAGCGACGGTAGGTAGGTATGTAAGTACGGAGTACTCCCGTACTCTTCCGTACCTAAGTACCTAAGGTACGCGTACTATTACGCTACCTAGCTACGGCGCAATACTTTAATTTAAACACCAACACTAATAGTCTAGTGTGAATGCTAATAATAACCATACATCATCCATAATCATCACCTTAGTTTACCTAGGTATCTGCGTAATTGTATAAACCAACAAAGGATTGAATCCTAGCGGTCTGGGCAGCCTGGCTAAGTAGGTACCGAGGAGGTATGTATGTACAATACGGAGTACGGAGTACTCCGTAAATATACTGTTCCTGCGTCCTGCGCTACCCCAACTCTCAACAAACTAATACTCTCTGTACGGAGTAAAATAAAGTAAACAATTAGTGCTAATTTTATTTGATTTTTATTTCATTTTCTTTCTTTATTATTCAACTCTAATGTAACCTCAAGAGTGTTAAAAAAAATCCCCCCAGATGCGTATCGTATTGCGGTCACATGACGCGTACCTAGGGTCTACCCTATGTAGATCATCCTAGGCTAGGTAGGTAGGCAACCTAGGTGCATATCTCTATGCAGGGATCCTGCTGGTAACATGACTCGCATGAAGAGGCTGAAGAGGCTGGGAATTAACTAACGACAAGGTAGACAGAATATGACGGGATGGACGATGGGGGCGGGAAACGTCTAAAATACGCAGAGCATTGCATTGCAGCACATCGTAACCAGGACAAGTCCTCATCCCTGAACCTTTTGTCTGCGAAGTCTTTGCCCCCCTTGTCCCCTATTGAAGACATTGCGGTGTGTCTGAAAAATTAGAAACGGGGGAGACTATACGGAGACTATACGGACTATGGGGTAGGTGGCTGGACTCGGCATGGCCCTAATCCCCTTTTTTTGTTTAGGCTATCCCCAACTTGTTACCTAAGGTGAAGGTTGGTAACCTAACAATAGGCCTTTAGGTACGCACTGACTGGTACGGAGTACCAGGGTATGTGCTGTACCTAAGGGTTTGTCTACGAATGAGTCGTCGAGGAATAATAGTATAGCGTTGGTGGTGAATGTTGTCAACTTGTCAAGCGAGTGGCTTCAATTCAAATCGAAAGCGAATGTATAAGAAAGAAAGAAAGAGTAAAAAAAAAGTTATGTCCAAAAAATGGTATATCGAAGAAGAAGAAGAAGAAGAAGAATAAAACAAGAAGTGAAGCGAAAGTAAAGAAGAAGTAGAAGAAGAAGACAAATCTATCCGTCCCTTTTTAAAACCTGCCTATCCAAAAAAAACACCATGCTCCTCGTCATCCCAACGTTCTGTCCAGGCGACCTGGCCTTGACTTGAAAAAAACCCCCTCCCGGCCATCAGACAAGTCGACCGTGTCTAATGCCGGGTGGAAGGCGCAGGACATCAAGTCCGTGAATGAAAGGATAAGACGAAGACAACGACGACGAAACAAAGCCCAGCTCAAGCCCGTGAGCTGTTGTTGTTGTTGTTGCCCCCAAAAAAAGCATGATGATCTTTGGATTCGATTCGCCAGGAATCACGAATAGCACAGACAGTCATTGGTCAGCGTCAGCAGCAGTAGTAGTAGTTGCTGTTATTGTCGTTGCTACCGCTACTGCTGATTTTAAGAGCTGGAGCTGCCAATGTTCAGAGTCAAGTGGGTGTCAGCATCACAGCCGCGAGTGGCCTGGTTGTCGTCCGGAACGAGGTAGGCATCCGCGCAGGCCGTGTCGCCAGGAGCGCAGGTGGCGGACTCGCACTGGGGGTTGTTGGAGGTGACAGCGAAGCCGACCTTGGTGAACAAGGAGTTGGTGCCCATGTTGATGCAAGACAGGTCCCAGAAGATGGTGGGGTTGGCCAGGGTGTACTCGAACTGCAGGACGTCGGCCTGGCTGGGGGTGGTGGCCATCTTGATCGAGATGCCACCGCCGTTGGGGTTGATGCGCCAGTTCTCGGAGTAGCTCTGACCCTTGGGGACGGTCACCATCGGGGCGTTGAAGTCATCAGACACGGACCACAGATAGATGGTCTGGTCCATGTTGTTGTTGATGGTCACACCACCACCCGTAGAAGAAGAGGAAGTGCTGTTGGTGGAGCGAACCAAAGGGAGCGCAGAGGCCGCAGAGGCCAAAAGAGCGGCAATACCGAAGACCTGAGTGAACTTCATTTTGACGGAAGGAGCGTGTGGGCGGTGATTATATTCACAAATAATAAACAAAGGAGTGTCTTGAGTGGGAGCTCTGTCGTCAAGTCGAAAGGAACTGTAAGGAGTGACTGTAGAATCGAAGTGACTGTGGTAGAGTATATTAAAAGGGAGGGAGCCCGGTGGAGGGGGATCCCACAGCCTTATATAACTTGAAAGGAGTGTCCGACAGCCTCCCAAAGTGGAGCGACAGTAATAAAATCCTCTTCAGACAAAGGCTGACTGGACAAACGAATCGCATGGCTGTTCCTGGGACCGGCCCATGGGACAGGGGGGTTTGGAGGGGACATGGCACCGGGGTCTGGAACACGGGATGGCGCCGATGGCACCTTGAACAGATGGATCCGGTGAGAGCTGAGGGACCATAGCGGTGGAGCGTTGTCTCTGGCAGGCAAAAACAGCAAGTACGGAGTACCGGGGAGGCGAACCATGCGGATAGCTGGAGTCTGCTGGACGGTGGAGGCGCGGACAGCAGTTTCAGGCGTTCAGCCGTTGCGTCGAGGCGTCTCGTCCCAGGAACCGGGTGGCAGATGGCGCCTGATTGGCGGGTGCCTTGCGTCTGCCACGTTGAGCCCGCGCGTACCCAAAGGCCAGGCGGCGGGCTGCGTGGCCTGCAGCGACAGCAGCCGTCACTCGTCACGCCGGTGGATCGCCGCGATAGAGTTATTCGGCGACCTATCGATAAGCTCGGCCGCCCCACCGGGCGTAAGCCCTATGGAGATGCCCGAGTCTGCCGGTGGACAATGCGCCAATCGCAGCGACAGAGCACACGCCACATGGGCCTCTGCGTGTCGGCAGCTCCCCCGGCCAGGTGCGTGGCAACAAGCCAGCCCGCCGCGGATGCCCCGAGAATCCACTGCCAGCGACGCCCAATCGCAGTGGCAATAGCGGCAGGCAAAAACCGGCAGTTGGCCCAAGTCCTCTTGACGCCCTCCGGGCCCGTCTCCACGGTTCACCTCGACGTGGATGCCCCAGCCCTGGCCTTGGATCAGCAATCATACGCAGTACAACGCATATCCGACAATTAGCCAGCAAATGGTTCTTCGTCTCCGTCCTCGCCCTGAATATGATTCGCATTTCGCATGCCAGCGATTCGCCGAAAGAGCCTATGACCTGCCTGCCTCGTCAGGCCCGTCCCATTGGACCGAACAATCGCCCAACTTGGACAATGGCAAAGGCCACGTTTTTGCCTGGTGCCGTGGTTCTGAAGAAATCATTCAGGAACGTCTGCCATCTCTCATTTTGCCGGTGAGTTTGTACATAGACTAAGAACAGTAAGAAAGAACACTAAGGCAGAAGAAATTCGGAGCCACTGAAAGAAAGGCTAAAAAAACAAAAAAAAAAAGAAGAAAGAAGGTTAAAAAAAAAGAAAAAAAAAGAATGACTTGTCTACAACGTAAAGCTCGAGTGAGATGTAACTGTAGCCACTAGCCACCGGTTCATCTCCGGCATGGATCAAAGAACTAACTAACTGTCCAGTCGGAGGACAGTCGAGTCCAGTCAAAGCGGGTCATGAAAGAAAGAGAGCTTGTCCTGAGCTGCAACGATCGTTGATCACATTAGTCAAATTGACCTTTTTTTTAAAGAAAAATTTTGTTTGTGCGTTTTTACTTCCTTGAGTGTCGAGGGCGAGGTTGTGCTGGTAGTGGTAGTGTACAAGTCTGATGAGAGGTTGAAGGAATGACCGGGGATTTTTCTGTTTTAGTCATCATAGGGCACACACACGTACGCACACACAACAGCCATCGCCGGAAAAAAAAACAATAACAATATGACACATCACACAGTTACAAATTAGTTTAATTAATTTAATCAAATTAAATTACCATCCCATCCAGATACACTCCATAGGTATATGATATCCTGCAGTCACAATAAGCTGTCCTCTAGCCTCACATTAATTTAGCGTCCTGACCAAGCGGCTTCATGATTCATCCCTCGTCGGGAATCCGTGTCCCGCCTAGCAGCCCTACGTAAGGTACCTAGCTAAGGGACTTTTAGCGCCCGATCGACTCCGATCGACACACGCCGGCGCGAAAACAAGCATTTTTTAATTTCGGGCAGCAGATCCGTTCGAATCTTAAGCCAGCCTTATCTTGTGAGATGAGATGAGATCATTTCTAAGTTTTCTAAGTTTCTGACAAGGGCGGGGCAAAAAAAAAAAGAGAGAGACAGAGAGACACTGTGTGTGTCTTGTGTCTGCCTGGTATGTATGTTGTACCTGCGTCGATCTGTATATACCTCTAGGTAATTAATTAATCTCCTTCCTGGAATACCTACCTATAAGATTGTCGATCGCTCTTTCTTCTTACTTGCGTTGTTGGCGTCGTGCCATTGGTGTGTACCTAACTACCTTACCTACCTGCCTAAGCGCACTGTAATTTAATTTAATTTAACTTTAGGGCTGTAGACCTGATGAGGTGTCAAATATGACGTCTCTCTCTCTTCCTCCCTCCCTTCCTCTCTCTCTCTTGTGGTTTGTGTGCCTGGCTAAATGAAAAAAAAAATTCCGTAGCGAGGATGTTTGCCTACCCGCAGATCGTCATTAGATATCACCCCCACACGGTGTCATCACCTATGTAATCTTACGTATGTCCTGTACGGCCTACGCTGACAATGCACGGTTCTAGTTAAGCCTGCGACTTCTTGATGATGATGATGGTAGGTTAGGTTCAGAGGTATCAAAGTCTGTACTACTACTGTATGTAGTGTAGAACTGGTATATGCTTATGCTATGCCATCAAGTAGAAAAAAAAATTATGGTAGTGCTTCTCGTATTATCACATTACATTTCCCCTCTGCCCCCGTCTTTCGTCTTTCGTCTTTCGCAGCTAGGCAGGCTTTCTTCTACCAGTATGGCGGTCGGAGGCCCGTCAGACTCGATAACGCTCCCTCTCCCGAGCTCCCGCCGTCCTCGCGCTTGCGGTGTCCCGCCAGCTCGAGGTTGATCTGCCGGTGAATGTGCACCAGCCAGTCGACGTAGCTCTGCGCCTCGTTGTTCCGGTCTTCCACCAGCAATCGCGCAAACTCGTATTCGGCGCCGTCCAGTCCTTGTCGCGCCAGTTGGATCGTGACCGCCTTGGATCCTCGCACCGTGGACAGGTACTGCAAGAGGTTGCGCACTTGGGCGTTGAGATGCGTCTCCAACACTGGAAGGGACGACATGGCCGGATTCAGCGACTGCAGCGATGTCTTTCCCGGCCCGAACAGGTCTTCCAGCAAGTTGGGTGACACCTGCGCGTGCAGCCACAGGAGACAGATCTGACCGTTATCAACCAGATAGGCCCCGCCTTCTTCGATCTTGGAGAAACTAGCACGCAACGTAGGCGGAACCTGTAGCTGGCCTTGCTCGTTGGCAAATCCCTCTTCTGGTCTCAAATTATGAATCGGGATAATGCGCGGGTAGAGGTACAGCGACAACTCGGTGACACCAATCGAACGTAGCATCCGCAGTTCGTGAACACGGCGGTCTACCGTCTCAACGCCTCCTGATAAACGATTAATGCTTGAACCATACGTCGTGCCATTAACGAAGGGACTTACCCTTGAAGGCTCTCGACTTGATCAAGCCGAGCATGTACATCGAGAATTCCTTGAGGTTCTCAGGCAACACAAGCTGACCAGGAGGATGTGAGCCCGAGAAGTTCTTGCGGTAGCCAGCGAAAATATCGATCGTCTTTTCGGTGATACCGGCACGAATGTCCTTCAGGGGCTTGTCTGCCGCCTTCGATGCCGCTGGATTGAATGTGAGCATGCGTGCACAGAAAAGGAACTTGCTCAACTCACCTTCCTTGGCAATAATGGCCACGACGGCATCTTGGTCGATGAACTTCATCGTCTCCAGCCCGCCCTCGTTGACGGCTGCTACAACATTGATACATCTAACTCGTCGCTGGCCGCTTGCAGTAGTGTAAAGGAGAGCCGCTTGGAAGTGAGCGTCGAGTTTAGGATCCAGCTTTCCATCGTAGGTGAAGAGAACTCCCAGAGCTTTGTCGGCGTCAATGGTTCCGATTTCTAGGTCAGCACCAAATGTGTGCTGAAGGAAATTGCCGTGATATGAAGAGACCTGAAGTCCATTCGAGCAGCGGACTTTCATTAGAGCTTGGTATCCCGTTTCCCGATTGACGGTGTGGGCGATTTCTTTGGAGAGCTTCAGGATATCCCGAGGAGCGTGGAAGTTGGGGTAAAAGAACGTCTCCCCGCCAGAGACAGCAGCCGTATGGCCTGATGGATCAGTCTTAGCAAAAAAAGGACCCAATATGGAGATCAACATGTTCACAACTTACCAATCGTCGCCACGTCCATAGAGGCACCACCAGGCGAGGCAATGAAAAAGTCGATGCCCACCCCGCTCTCGGCCAGTTTGTTGGCCGTCTTCTTCCATTCGGGGTTTTCAGAAGTAAATAGCTTCTTTTCGCCGTCCGCTCCAAGCCCTTTCCCGTTGTCCCTCATGACGAGCCTGCCGGGGCCCCAGGTGGGTAGGCTTGCCAACGAGCACACTATCTTTCCACCGGTGGATTGTAGTGCTGACAGAGCTGCGTTGATGGCAGGGAACAACGCAGGCTCCGGGTTCTTAATTTGAGAGAAAATGGTGGGTAATTGCGTTAAAAGGGACGTGATCACCGCCCTAAAATCGGTTAGTTTTGAAAACATATTTCCTCACAATGCACCTACTTCGATTCATAGGGGTCCACGAAGAGACCCTCGCTGAGCGGAACAAATGGTTCCTCCAAATCGGTCATCACAATCATCTGAGCGCGCTCGAGTCGGGACTATACAACCCCTAAGTTGGCACCTTCACACGAAGACGAGGAGGGATCTGGGGAATTGGACGTACGCTAAGATTATAGAAATGTACTTCTTTATCAAAAGTAATAATGCCAACTTTTGAGCCTTCAGGGATCCTCCTGGATGTCGTCTCGCCATCATTTTCCTGGGGTGTGCCACCCTCACTGCCGTAAAGCGCGCGCATAATGCCCTCACATACCCCTTCAAGGAACCCTCGCTTCACGGCTTCTTGACTGACATCGATCAAGAAGAGCCACCGCAGGCCAACAGGCTCTTTCGCCCAGTATTCCTTTGGCACCAGGAACTCAACGGTCCCCATCAACAGCTCCGGCCGTTGCATACGATCAACGCGGGCGCCGGACGGATCGAGCGGTGCGTAGTATTCCGGAGGCACCTCGTTCGGAAACGTGCACATGTTGCAGACGAACTTGTTCCCCCCAGCCCGGAACACCATAAACGGATTTATATAGGTCCTACATCTGCGGCATCTCGGCGGCCCGCTCTCGCCAAAATCTATAACCGGGATGGGTTGTTCCCCAGGATCCAATCGCGCCAGGGGCTGTAGAACCAACCCCAATGGCAGACCGGTTGAGCTGAGGAAGTCGGACGTCGAGGGAATATTGTTCAGGGTCAGGCGAGCGTATTTGGGAGACGAATTTCCTTGGTCATGGGCCACGAAGGGAATCGCCGCCGGAGGCGGAACGTGTCGTTCCATAGTCGGGTAGACATGATTATAGTAGTACTGCGCAGGGATGTCGCGAGACCTGGGAACACTGGGGATCTGCTCGGGATCAACCTTTCCTTGAGTAGAAACCTGGCCTGTACCAGCTCCATGGAAGCCTGGCTGAGGAGTGGCGCCCGTTGCTTGGTTCGATGCCTGAGGGCCAGGAGCGGCGGCAGCGGCAGGAGAGACTGGTCGCGACGCTGGTTGATTTAGACCAGTATTCAGAAATTGGGACGAACCTGGTGCACCGCTCTGCTGAGGAAATCCCTGTGGGGCAGCAGCACCAGCAGCAGCACCTCCGATATCATGATGCGCGTGTCGGTGTTTCTTCTTGTGACCGCGAGCTCCAGCGTCCGACGTTATTCCTAATCCTCCCATCTGAGCAGTCAAACCTGCCATAGTATTTCCTTCTGCAGCTTCTGGGGGCGCTGGGCCAGTCCCAGCACCATGTCCGGCATCAGACTGAGGGCCAAAATTCGATGGTTGGGGCGCTCCATAAGGGGACGGTGCGTTCGGGGGAGCACCTCCGTATGGTGCTCCGGGCTGTTGATAACCAGGTGGAGGAGGTGCGGAAGGACTGGACTGCGCAGGAGGCTGCGTTGCTGACTGCTGTCTCAATGCGTTTTCATCAGGAGCACCAGGCTGGCCTAGGGCGTGATACGTCGAGTAGTCCGCCATCGCGGTTCATCGGCTGCGGGAGTCCACTGTGCGGGCAGGGCTTCGGAGAAGCACAACGGTGCGGGGGTCAGGGAAAGGCTCGAATATCGTGCTCAGAATAGTTCCATAGCCTCTGAGAATGGGGTTGGAACAGGGAATGGAACTATCCCACAGCAGTGGGGTCCCTTGTAGAATTGCTCCGTCGGCGAACTGAATTGACCACCTAATCGTATCTGGTGTTCCGTGTCTGGAACAAACAACCCACGCTGGCGGATTTACTTGGCGCCGAGGGATGCGGCACGTGCACGTCCACGGAGTACCTATCAAATCTTCATCTCTAATGAAGACACTAACTTATAATGACTGGATTTTCTCTTTCTCTTTTATATTTGAGCTAACTGAGCCACAATACTGAGCGATGAAAAATACTGATTATTTAGGAATAAAGCGACTACAAAGCATTGCCCATTTATTGGTTCAGTATAAGAAACTGCTACAACCAAAATTCATTGCTGGCCAAGAAAATTCGAGATTTGTGTTCTGTTGTATTTAATGACAGTACTGACATTATGGACTCGATGCGCCCTTCAAGGCTAAAGAGAAACGTGATGGAATGGTGTTAGGTATACCCTTGCCCAGCTTCATGACAAACAGACAGGAAGATGCCATTGTTTCAAATAACGAGCCGAATATGCATGCCTGCAATCAGACCAGTTGGACAGAAAAATGACGGGTGTATAATCAACGTTGACTATTCTGCGAAGTTTGTCAATTCTCGAAGCTATGCTAAACTATGATGCAGAAAGAAAAGGAAGGAAAGAGAAAACAAGTTTGTACGCATCTATTGATGATCTTAGCTCTGAGGCCCATGGGACATACGCATGCTTCATCAACCAATGCTTCGATAACTTCTTGGAGTCGAAGGTCAGAGCAGGACTGCTCAGTCAGGCGTTCGAGGTGAAGAGTCACAGCAAAGAATCATCCAGGAAGGCTTCAGCATGGGCTATCGGCCAGAGTATTAGTCTCCTGGGCGATGGACTTGATACTGATTCCTGAAAGGCTCCTGGAGCCGTTTTCTTGAT
Organism: Rasamsonia emersonii CBS 393.64; assembly: GCF_000968595.1. Classification (NCBI taxonomy): domain Eukaryota; kingdom Fungi; phylum Ascomycota; class Eurotiomycetes; order Eurotiales; family Trichocomaceae; genus Rasamsonia; species Rasamsonia emersonii. The sequence continues at coordinate 190,671 of NW_013563256.1, forward strand.
GATAAAGTGGATGGTCGCCTTTGAGGCACAGTCTGGTGAGGCTCTCCGACAACACAGAAGAACAGAGATACGTTGTCGATAAAACGCGAAGCAAGATGCGCCATCTCAACTTGGATTCACAGTTTCACAGCCAGGGTCGAAGTGGAAATCAAACAGCATTCCCAGCAACGGCAGTGATAGGAAACCAAGGCAACGGCATCTTTGAGGGCAGTGAGGATGACGAAGATAGTGCTGCTGTTTGCGATCCATTTTATGGCGCTATCAGCAACCAGAAAGATGCTATTCCACAACCATCGAAGCTCTCGATCGCTCGGGGTATATCGCTGTCTTTCGACGGACTTCATTTCTGATAATGATTTGTCTCCTCCTCCTGCTTTATTAGCAATCAATTCCCACCACTTACATCTTTGAACCCCCGTCTCCCTTAGTCATGGCTCTGCAGACGCCACGGTGTTAGTCCAGCTTGGAGAGGGCATGACTAAACCGCTTCCCACCATGGCGCGACTTGGCGTGAACACTGGTATAAACGTTTCGACGAGCACAATTGATGGCATTCTCTTCGACTTGAAGGTTGACGTCGGCCGGGAGGCCTCCTGAAGACCTTGGAGAGCTGCAGCGCCTGATGTCGATGGAGGAAGTAGTGGATCTGGAACTTCAGAATCATTGGAATGACAGCCAGGATTGATGGAGCAATCTTTGCACATATTTTGAGATCTCTCAAGCCAAGATTCTCGACGCTCGGTCACTGACCGAATGAACGTTGCACAGAAAGAGGTCCTGGCCGGAAAATCGGATGGAGAGCTACATTCCGCGGGGCTGGTCTTGTCCAGCATCCACCTACTAGTACTGTAGATAAATGCTGTGACCCCTACCTTATTTATCTATCTAACGGGCGAAATTGGCCCCTTAGAAGTCGGCTTCGGCTCTACCCTAATCTACCTAGCCTGGAGTCAGATAGAAGCGCCAAGTGGTCTGTGCACACACTCTTTAATATATTGCTCATCTCACCGATCTTTCTTGTCGCAGCAGAACCGCTGTGCACGACCTAGGGAACTGACACCCAAGGCGATTTGATTTCGAGATATCGCGTCATCGCTATCTAGACTGCGGTGGGCAGGCAGGGATGTGGGGAACAGGCGCGGCGAGGGGCGATCGATCCGGGAAAACGATGTTCCCAGAGCCCCGCACTGGCAGCAGGAGAGCAGCAGCCCGAGATAGCTGCCGTTATCGTCGTATCTCTGGTTCATCGAGAGCCAATCAAAGGAGCAAGTGGTGGATTGCATGCCTGTGATACCTCGACGTCGGCTGCATGGATGATGGAGGGGCCAGGCTGGAAGGGCCCAGGACAAGGCAGGTATCATCGTGTACAGTACAGGAAAGAGCTTTCGGCACGTCTGGGTCACTGGGTGTGCGGCCCGTGCCTTCCCACACCGCCAGGCGCGCACCTTCCGACCCACCGATTGCCTTCCTAGGGAGGTACCGACGAGTAGACTGCCGACCGCAGGAAGGAGCGTTCGAGGGCTGCTGCTGAGGTGCCTGGGCGGGCAGGAGCTACCCACCAGGCATCGGGCGTTGCGAATTAATAAATAAACTAACCGTCCGGAATTCGGGCTGCCTGCACACAATGCTGTCTAGTCGCAACTGCCACCATCCGTCCCCTCGACGCATCGAGTCCCTGCACCTAACATGTGCATGCCTTCTCCCTGCCTTCTGCACTGCTTGGTCGCAATCCTGATCCCGCTCCGTTCCCTCCCGATCGCTGAGCGGCACCCAGGGCGCTTGGTGTGACCTGCTTGAACTCGCGCTCGTCCTCCCCACCACCGAAGCCATCGAGAAATCACGGCAACGCGTTCCTTTGCAAGATCGTTCTTCAGCCTCATCGGGCCAGTTGGAAGCGGCCCTGTACGTGCCCGAGAACGGAACTCGACGTGCATTGCATGGAAGCAATCCATCGCCCAACAAAGTGGGTCTCCTCGAACGTTAACAAACCGCAGGCGCTGACCAGAGCATTGGGAACACATTAAGGCATATCACCGTCTGTCAACCTCATCGCTCTGCCCTGCTCCCAATTGGTGGCCTTTGGTCCGTTACCCCGTCGTGGCGGCCCTGGGATCCGCTATCTGCCAGAAAACCCAATTGCTCATGGTTTTAGGCTTTGCTGAAGCTAGCCAGAGAGAAATTTGTTTTCGAGCACTCGCACTCCCGCCTGCTCCTTCGCCTATCTCACCAATGGCCTGAGAAGTCCCTGTTGAGTGACACAATCGGCCTTGTTGTTCAGCGGGGCTAGCTCCACCGCTTGTGCTTAGATGTAATTCCGGAACGTTGACCGGTTGCTCGGCCTGCTGCAGATCTGTCCAACCATCCCTCCTCCCTGACGATGTAGGTGGGCATTTTTAGTATTTCTTCCGGGGACCTCCCAAGGTCCCCTCTTCGTGTCAATAGATTTCTTTCCCGCGATATCGACACCGTGCGCTCGTTGTACGGTCTTCAGCTGTGCCCTGATGTGGTGAGCGACCATGGATCTAACGTCAACATCGCAGTCCACCACGAAGGACAAGCCTGCCAAGAAGAAGGAAGAAGACCCCAAGGCCCCTGTCAAGGGCGCATCGCGTTCGAGCTCTGCGCCTGCCATGGCGACGATTCAGGATGATGACGAACGGTTGTTGGCCCGCATCGGCTATAAACAAGTATGCCCGGTACATGCGCTCAACCTTTCGAGGGACAATTTGACTGAGATGATATATGATTTCAGGAATTGAGACGCGAATTTTCCAAGTGGTCTACAGTTTCGTATGCGATATCCATCCTGGGCGTACTCGGGTCCGTCCCGGCGACTTTCGCGTCTCCGTTGGCGGCTGGGGGGCCTGCCACCGCAGTGTGGTGCTGGTTCATCGGGTCGTGTATGGCCATGTGCATTGGCAGTTCCGTGGCAGAGCTAGTGTCTGCTTATCCTACCGCTGGAGGCATGTACTTCGTCACTAAACATGTCGTGCCCGAGGACCAAGTGGCAATCTTCGCTTGGGTTCAGGGTTGGTGCAACCTCCTGGGCCAGACAGCTGGAGTATCAAGTGTCGCGTACACGGTCAGCCAGATGCTACTGGCGTGCGTCAGTATGAATTCAACCTTCAAGGATGGACAGTATTCGTACTCGCCGTAAGTTCTGAACGCCTTCCATTTGATATGTGGTTATGATGCTCATTCGGACAGGACTGCGCTGGAGACGGTTCTTGTGTCGATCGGATTGCTGTGCGTCATGGGCGTCATCTGTTCCCTCACGACGAAGAGTCTGCACAGAATCGTTCTGTGGTTTGCACCCATCAACAGTATGATTTATCTATATGGTTTGCGGGAAGCAGACTAACATTCCTAAATAGTTCTGGCCTCGATAGGCATTTGTGCGGCGATTTTGCTATTGACGCCAGAGAAGCAATCCGCGAAGTGGGTTTTCACCAATGTGACCGACGGATCTGGCTGGGGCTCCAAGGTCTTTTCTTTTCTCCTTGGCTTCCTCTCGGTGGCTTGGACGATGACCGATTATGATGGAACGACACAGTACGTTTTCTTCCGAACCGGGGCAGACTCGAACTAATCCTTCGAACAAAGCATGTCAGAAGAAACCCACGATGCGGCCATCCGAGGGCCGGTGGCGATCCGGGTTGCGGTCCTTGTCTCCGGCATCTTTGGCTGGATGCTCACTGTGTCGATGTGTTTTTGTATCAATGACCTGGATGCGATCTTGAATAGCCCGACCGGTATGCCAGCGGCACAGATCTTTCTCAATGCCGGTGGCCGAAAAGGAGGAACCATCATGTGGTTCTTTGTCATTCTCGTTCAGTTCTTTACCGGTTGCTCTGCCATGTTGGCAGACACGAGAATGGCCTATGCCTTTGCCCGTGATGAGGCACTCCCGTTTTCCAAGTAATTAGGACCTTCCATATGACGTGTTCTGAGAAAGTCGCTGATCTTTCGAAGCGTCCTTGCCAAAGTGAACCAATACACGCATACCCCGGTCAACGCCGTGTGGTTCGTGGTGTTCTTCAGTATCTGTCTAAATTGCATCGCCATCGGATCGACCGAGACGGCCACAGCGATTTTCAACATCACAGCGCCGGCGCTTGATGTGTCGTACATCTCGGTGATTCTGGCCCATCAGCTCTACAAGCACCGCGTGAGATTCATCGAGGGGCCATTCACGCTGGGGAGATGGGGGACGCCGATCAACATTATTTCTATTACCTGGGTCATCTTCATCAGCGTCGTTCTCTTCTTCCCTCCAACACAACCGGTGACACCGGCGAACATGTGAGTTGAATGGATGATGTATGTGGATGGGATTCGCTGACACAGTCAGGAACTACGCTGTTTGTGTGGCCGCGTTTATTGCCATCTTTTCGCTGTCGTGGTGGTGGCTGTCAGCTCGAAGGTAAGGTCATTGACATTTGTAGAGGCTATCCATCTGATTGGGACACAGGAAGTATACTGGTCCTCGCACGAAGGATCTCATCGAAGCGATCAGGACGGAAGACTACGAGGAAATCTACGACCCACCCAACAATTTCGAAGTGTGATCGATATTGACTCGATGACGGCCGTCTCGATGTGATTGCTGATGGATACCCTTCCATTTAGATTTTTTTTTCAGTGGGATTTATTATAGACGGTATGGCGTTGAGTAAGGGAAACGTCTGGCTCTAAATAAAGCAAATGTAATAGATAATCGATTAATTGGTATACGATAGAGACAAATCAGTTAGAATTGAAGGAATTTAGCAAGAAAACTAATAATCGAGTAATTTACGACCACAGGAATACGCTCGTGCAACTAACCAGCCGATGTTGATACCGCAAGATCAATTGCTAGAACTTTTCCATAATATAATTCCCAACCCACGTCCGGACGACTTAAAGTTAGTGGACCTCCCAGGAACCTGGATCAGGAACAAGCATTTATTTATTTAACACTTTATCATTTATTTATTTATATTTTGCAGTCAGATAGATGCCAATGCTTAATGCGGTATTGCATTGCTATGAAGGATGAGCCATGAGATGATGGAGGATGGATCCTCCGAAATACGTACGTACTGTATGTATACAGTACAGTACAGGGGAAAATGGAATATCCATACCCAAAAAGTCACGGGCATCCCATGTGACTGGAGATGGAACCTCCATGCTTTCCATCATCAAAGGTCCTTCCATCGTGGATGCCGCATCATACCGCGACAATAGATAAGTAAATTGCTTAAGTAGTAGTGTTGTCCTGCATACATAGGGCTTAACTGAGGGTAACAAGTATGGAACAAGGTTAAACTACCTACCTACCTAGGTTGTTTTTTTTTTTGGCCGCTTTCCTAAAATTTACGGAGTATCAGATTCAGGTGGTCTTCAATTGAAGTAGGTCCTTGAATTTAGGTAATGTCCATAGGACCTAGTCAGACTGTCAGTCAGTGAGTGGCCCACCAGCACCAGCAGAGTTTCGGCAAAACAGTGAGCTGTTATTATTAAGTGGATGGATGTCGAGTACTACTGTACTGTACAGTACATTAGGTATGTGGTACATGCACTGCATTGGATACTCTGCTGATAAAAGAATATATTCTAATATAAATGCAACCCAATTAAATACTAAGAAATATGTAAATAGATCAACAACTGCATATATATATCCACACTCATCAGGACAATGTTCAATCCATAGAAGTCTTACATTTCTATTTATTTATCGCCTCAGCCATCGGCGCAAAGTCTTGACGCGATCCCAGACGCCGTGACAGCGCACCGCTTTGACCAGCCCATACGCCACCAGCCGATACGCGACCGTCGTAACCCCCAGCGCCAGCACGTTCAGCGCCGCGTTCTTGTCCAGATTGTACAGCTGCAGCACCTGCTGCCCCGTCTCGATCGGGCAGTGCCCGTCCGGCAGCCGCTCCGCCGCCGTGCACGTGAAGTGCTGGTTGCGCATCGAGTACGGCGCCAGGTTGGCGACCGAGTACTTGATGGGCGACAGGTGGTTCAGCGCCTGCAGCACGCCGTTCACGTTCAGGCTCATGATGCCGCCCAGGATCGTCGAGATGGACAGCAGCACCGACGTCACGTTCACCGAAAACCCCACGTGGTCGAAGAGCGTGCAGAACATGATCCCTACCGACTCGCCGCTGTTGATGATGCAGAAGCAGTTGAACGCGCTGACGAACAGCATCAGCGGCGTCCGCTCCATGTTCACCGCGTACGCCGCTATCACCCCAAACACGAGCGACGACGCGATCTCGAACGGTACTTCGAGTGTCGTGTACTGCAGGATGAACGTCTCCGCCGAATAGCAGTTGTCGGCCTCTTCCCGGTAGAACACATCCCGCTCGGGAGGATAAACGGCAATGTTTTGAAGCATGCCTAATCAATCAACTTAGTAAACATCAACAGGTCGATCTACTACTAGATCTATACTCACCAATAAAGTAGAGGGCCGCGAATTCTTGGATGAACCCCATCCGCGACTGCACCGCAGGATAGTCGTTCTTGAGCGGCGCAAAAAACAGCGCCATGATGATCGATATCCCAATGATCTGCGACGTCCGCGCCATGATCAGCGGCGGCTGCCGGAAGAAATTGATCGCGGACCGGTGCAGCACCAGCGGAAACGTCACCCGGAACGGGTGCATCTGCTTCTTCAGACTCCCCAGCTCCGCCGGCGTCGCGATGTGGGACGTCTGCCGACTCAGCTCCATCGGCACCTTTTCCCAACTGGAGATCAGATGCTGCACCTTCTTCCGCGTTACCGCCTCCCGATCTGCCTGCTGGAGATCGACCGTGATCAGGTCCAGGGCAAAATCCGCCGGATTCGTCTGCCTCGGGCACTCGTATCCCAACGACCCAAAGTACTTGATCATGTCCGCCCCCTTCCCCGCATACACCGGATAGCCTCCCCGGGCAAGCAGCAGCAGGTTCGAAAAATGATGGAAGATGTCGGACCGTGACTGATGGATCGTCATGATCAGCGTCCGGCCCTCCGCAGCCAGTCCCTTCAGAACATCCATAATCGACGTCGCCGTAAACGCATCCAGACCCGAAGTCGGCTCGTCCAGGAGCAGGATCTTGGGGTCCGTCAAGATCTGGATTGCGATGGTGACCCGCCGCTTCTCGCCGCCGCTGATGCCTTTGATCAGGTCGCTTCCGATCAGGTTGTCCGCGCAATCCTTGAGACCCATCTTCAGCAGGATTTCCTCCGCCCGTCGATTCTTCTCCTCCTGCGACATCCACCTCGGAAGCCGCAGTCCCGCCGCGAATCGCAGGCTCTCGCGCACCGTCAGCGACGGCATCAGCGCATCGTCGTCCTGCGTGACGAACGACGTGACCGATCGAATGACGCTTTCCGACGGAATGGCCCCGTTGTACGTCATGGTCCCGCTGAGTCGGTACTGGGTGCTCGCTGATCCGTGCAGCCTCCGGGCGATCGAGTTCAGAAGCGACGTCTTGCCGCACCCCGAAGGACCCATGATCACGTTCAGCTCTCCCGGGTGGAACTGTGTGGTGATCGGTCTCAAGATCGGAATCGTGCGAGATGGCCGCCCTGGCAGAGCCCTTTTCTTGATCTCCAGGGCATAGTTGTCGAGAGAGATGGTCACTCGGCGGACGTCCTGTGTGGGATGTGCCGTGATCTTTTCCTTACCGGCCTTGACATCGCCCTCCGACTTGCGAGCCTGCGCAATCCCCATGGCAAACCGGTTATACTGCAACAGGAGGCCTGCCAGCAAATAGAACCCAATGACATAGCCAACCAGGATGACGCATGGCCTCCATATCCAGTTCGACGGGAAGCCGAGACTTTCCATGATAAAGATGCCCGTGTACTCCTTGCATGCCGGGTCCAATGGGTTCGTCGAATACGGACAGTCGTAGAACTGCCCATATGGCGGGCCATTAACGCCGATGAATTCGTTCGCACAGAGAGCACCGAAGATGTAAAACGTGTAAGCCGTCCATTTCAGCCACCTGACGTAGACGGGGATCTGATTCGTCTGGACAAAGTAGCCGCAGGCAAAGCTTTGGAGGGTGAAGGACAGATTGGCGACAAGACCGGCTCCCGGGAAGCTTCTCGAGACCCCGACTCCCACCGCGGCAAACGTGACGGCGATGTAGTGCGTCAGCAGATTCAGGCCCAAGAAGACGAAGAACGTGGAGGCTTCCAGTCGAAAGCCCACCATGAAATAGAAAATCACCGCAAAGAGGATCGGAACGGGGAGATCCTCCAGCAGCAGGCGAGCGGCTCGCCGGCTGAGGAGGAAGCCGGGAACACTGACCACGCCCTCTGATCGCTCCCGATCGAACAGCTGGATGTCGATGGTCAGACGGAAGGTTTCGTAGGTAAGAACCAGGTAGCCGTTGAGACTGCTTGCGGTGTACAGGCTTCCTTCACGAGAGCGGATTCCTGCCAAACTCTTATCGAGCTGCAGGAAGATCCATCCGTTGATAACAGCCATGCCAATGGCCTCGAGAAGACTGCCTGCAACGCCCATGGGGTCACGGAGGGTCGTTTTGAAAGTTCGCGACGTCAGGACCTGGAATTCTCGACTGAAAGGAACCTTCTTCAACACCGTCTCATCCGTATTCTGACGATTTTCGCTTGTGTCGGCGGTGTTCTGCGTCTTTTCCTCGTCACCTAGCGCTTCCTCCGACCGGGCCTTCCAGGATTGCTTCAGGAAGTCGACCCGGGCGAGAGACGCGTTCTCGAGGTCCACCGAACGGTTGTCGATGGCGGCCAGATCGATCAAGAATTCGGCGGGATTGACAAAGGGCGGCAGCACGTAGCCGCACTGTTCAAAATAGGGCAACGACTCCGACACCGGTCCGCTGTAGAGAGCCGATCCGCGCGACAGCAGAATGACGTTGTCGAAGAGATTCCAGATCTCGGAGCGAGGCGCGTGGATCGACACAATTACAGTGCGACCCTTCTGAGCAAGTCCTTTCAAGGTTCTGATAATCTGATAGGCACTCGTGGCATCCAATCCTGTCTCACGTCAATAATGACGTCCTTGACCTGGCGACCGCCCCAATTTCCATCAGCAGAATCATACCTGTCGTCGGTTCATCACAAAATAAGACGGACGGATTAGCCAACATCTGCACGCCGATGCTGGTGCGTCTCTTCTCCCCACCGCTGCAGCCCTTGTGGGCACTGCTCCCGATTCGCGTGTCGGCGCATTCTTTCAGTCCCAGTTCCATGATGACCTGCTCGACGATGGCCCGGCGTTCAGCGCGGGTCATGGGCGGGGGCAGACGCAGATCGGCCGAATATTGCAGGGTTTCCCTCACTGTCAGGGTCGGGATGAGGACGTCCTGCTGCATGACATAGGCGCTGCGGACATGCGACATGTTGGGATCGCCGTTGAAGGTGGTGGAACCGGAGACCTTCAGTCTGGCAGATTCCATCCTGCCGGCCATCATGTTCAGCAACGAGGTCTTGCCCGAACCGCTGCTTCCAATGATCGCTGTCAGAGTGCCGGGGCGCATGCTGGCGCTGACGCCGTCCAAGATGGTCTTGAAGGCCTGGTCCTCCGGCTCTTTTCGTCCCCGGAGACGATTCCATATCTGCACCGGAGAGGCCTGCCACCACGGCGGCGTGGTGTCGATCTGCACGGTCAAGTTCCTGACCTGGACATGGACGGGGTTGACGGCGCGAAAGGACAGGCCGGCGGAAGCCTTGTCATCGCCATTCTGGACTGGATCCGGCGTGGCCAACGCCAGATCCTGTTTATCCACGACCTCGGACAGCTTGTCTTCGTCCATGAGGGAGCGAAGTCAACGTTCGATGAAGAACCCCATAGCCATGATGGATGGATGAAGTCAGAAATGGGCCTGGGCGGGCCGAGATGGGGGGAGGGACCGTCCATGGGTTTTAATCTAATTGACTAGGCTGTTTAGTTAGTTTCGTTCTTGCACTGGGGCAGCGATCTACCTGTACTCCGTAACTACTCCGGACTGGCAGCCAAGTGGTTCGGAAATCGGAGACTGCGAGCCGACGCTGCAGGATATTATTATTAGCGACCCTGGTCGATAACACAGCTCGTTTTCCTCGGAAAGGCCGGTGATTCGTGGCCACGCAGGATGACATGATTCCTGAGGCTTCAGAGACTGCACCACGCGTGGCCATGTGGGGATGGTGGCCCGTCGGTTGCATCTTCGCTTATTTAGCGATGGCGTCGGCCGGCAGTCGGGACCACGACAGCCCTGTCTAGTTTCCAATCATCCAGAATAAATAATTGCTGGATGGTTATTGTCTCGATCCATTCTAGTTGCGGCGATGTCTTCTAGAAAAAAAAAGAAAGAAACTTGCCGATCGTTGACCAAGAATCGCGGAGGAAATTAATTCCCTTGCGTTGGTCCGGTCCGCCACGTGACAGTCCCTGGTTCCAGCATTGACCAAATCGGGCAGTCCTTGGAGTGCGGGCAAACTTTAAAGCATTAATTATGACAAGCATAACATTGTACAATCAGCATATCTAATACTTCTATGTATCGGACTGTGCAGGATATATTCCAATATCAACGTTACACTCGGCAAGCTGGTTGTTGCACAGATTGTGGGCGGTGAACTGTACATGTCGAATCCCATTGTCTACCGATGGATCTAATCAATCAGTATTAATATGGCTACAAAGACTGCCAAGCGAGTGCATATGCATTTCATTGTTCCCTTTCACTCCTCCAGCTTTGTGACTCATCATCGCTGGCTTACTCCGTACGCAGTCTGTCTGTCTGCTTACTTGCCTGCCTTATACGACTGGCACAATGTCATTAATCACATCTGATATAGCACAGTACAGCACAGTATGTACACTACACGCAGTACATACAGTACATACAATACATACATCGCTGCATTTGACTTCATCGAGCCTGCCTAAAGAACATCGTCTGGTGGATGAGGTTGGAAGGAGCAACCGGCCCTGGACCAATCAACTGACAGGCCCAATCCACCCAGCCAACCGGATGAAACTGGTCTGACTGCTCCGCAAGTTGCGCCTCTCTCAGTGAGACCAGGCAGTATCACAATGGAAGTTACCTAACATTACATGGCAACCAACGCTTAACTGCCCCCATGCATGGATGAAAAATACAAGGAAAATGAAAAAGGAAACAAAGGAAACAAAGGAAAGGGGGGGAAAGAGAGAAGGTACAGGAAAGAAATGCAAAGCAGAACTGATCCCACAAAGGATCTCCTGCATGGGATGATGCAACAGCAAGAACAAAGAAACAGGCATTCCCGCCAAAGATCGTCTTGGCCAGGTGCCCTTTCGAGTGCCGTTTCTTTTTCCCTTTTTTTTTTCTTTTTTGGATTCTGCATTTTTGAAGCTTTCCTCCAACCCCTGATGGAAAAACGAAAAATTCGCCATGCAGACGCCCCTCCCTTGCCAACTTGGTATTTAACACACCCACTCAAAACCCAGACAATCCCTTTCCAATGCTTTTTTGAACCCTCGAAGCATCACCTTTTGCATGCCACACATCAATACCCAAAAAAAACGCCCCGACCGATATCTCCAAAAGGGTGATATAATGATATATAATGAACAAGTGACAAAGAAGTGATAATCCAACCATATATCCATCCCCATCACGTTCACGTGATCAGGAAGTCCATGTTCATGTCGCTGATGATCTTCTCCCAGTCCCAGCTGTCTTCCATCTTCGTATCCATCACCTCCCAGACCCGCTCCACCACTCTCAGGGCCGGCTCGATGTTGCGCAGATTGGAGTATGCCTGGAGATCGTCGAATCCTTTCCTGATCCGTTCCCGCTGGCGAAGCTCAAAGGCGGAGCACCCCAGCAGGAACAGAGGCATCAGCATGACGCTGTAGGCTCCCGCGTCGAGTGGCAGCATGTCCAGATACTTCAGCGCATCATCCACCACCTGAGCAATCTTCTCGCTGGGCCGGGATGGCCGAATGGTCCGATACAGATACACCCACGTCGACTGCCGGTAAAGTTGAGCCGCGAACCAATTGGGGGTCTCGGGCGGATAGGACGGCTTCCAGGCTCGCAGGGCCGAGTCGATCGCGACCGCCTCGCTCAAGGTCTGGTAATCGACGGCCGGCTCATAGCCTTCATTGTAGCGCTGTCGGATCCGATCCCGCAATTTCGTGATGCCCGAGATATAGCTGAAAAGGCCGTCAAAGATCCCCAGCAAGGCCCCGGCTTGCGCGTGGGGCACAAAGTCCGGCAGGCGCAGGTCCCCGGTCAGGTCGAGAGGCCGGCGATCGAGCGAGGTGATCGAGTTGGACACATCGTGATACTGGAAGAATTCGATAATGAACTGGCGGAATTTCTCATTCCGCGGCCGTTGCGTGACGAGGAGGTACCGAGCGGCATCCATGTGGGACCGATATTCCCCGCTGGTCTCTCCCTCACAGATCGTGTTGAGGCACAGAGCTAGCGTCGACGCGATGATCGGATCGTCAATCAGCAGCTGCTCTTCGGAACTCTCCATCTTGGCCGATGCAGCGTTGATGCTCTCTCGCAGATCGGTGATCGCACGATCGAAATGATAGTGCTTTCGTTCTTTGAGCCGGGGTTCCGGGTCGCGGGCAGACAGATGAGACCCCGACAGGCACATCAGCGAGTGCATCAGGCCGCGGTGCTGGGTCGCCATCGGAAGAAGGATCTCCTTGAACGGATTGGAGTCGTCGTTGATCAGCGTCAAGACGCGACTGAAGTCGTAGACGAAATGGTCGAGGAACCGGCGATCGATGTCGGTTTCGATCCCATCGATCAGGAATGGGAGCCCCCGGGGTAGAGCCGTCAACGAGTTTCTCCGGGCCGCTGAGAGACATGACCGTTAATAAATGGAAAAAGGTCTTCAAATAGGCCAGGATGCCATACCATCTTCCATCTTCTGCTTGCCGCTCTTCCAGATCTCCTTGGGCGGATATCCTTCGCAGACGACAGCATTCTTCTGGCAATTCAGACAGGAGGGCTTGGTCTCGTCGCATTTCTTCTTCCTCCGTCGACAGGTGATGCACCCGGTCTTGGAGCGACCCTTGGCCACCTTGACCTGGCCTTCCGGAGCTGGCAGCGGGTGTTTTCGTGGTCGTCCTCGTTTCCGAGGAAGGTTGACGGGAATTCCCGCCGCGGTCGTCGTGGTCGTTGTCGCGGGGTTCTCCTCTTCCACCGCCTTGGACGGCACTAACCCCCCCGCCTCCTCCTCGATCTCCTCAATCTTGGGGATCACTGTCTCTGGGGATGCCGGGTCAGCCGAATCGTTGGCGGTGACCAGGGTAAAGCTGAATGTCGCGCTTGCGGAAGAGGCGGCGGTGGGTTCGGATTGCCGTCGCATTCTGTCGGCAACTTTGGTGGTCGTGAGAGAGATGGTTGACCGGGACTGCGGTTCCTGGGACCAGAGCGGCAGGTCCTCGGGGGCATCGTCTGTGGTGACACTGGCAACGTGAGACTGGCTGTCGTCGGAGGACGAGGGCGATTCAACGGCGATGGAGTTGAAAGCCGGCGAGTTCAGACGAAACGGACCGAGCCCATGGCTACCAGAGTCCAGCGCGGATGGCGGCGTGGGCACCGAGGCGGGCTGGTTCTGCATGGACAACATCGATATGGCCCAGCATCCGGCAGGATGAGCGAGGCAGGCTCGAGGAAGCGATAGTGAGGACTTTAGAGGGATGGGGGAAAAAAGAAGAAAAGCGAGCGCAGTTGGGGGTTGCCGGTGCCTGCAGCAGCAGCAGTACGGCGTGTCGGGCGGGGAAGCCTAAGTCAGCAAGCAAGCAACAGATGACTAGCGTCCGCGACGGAGACGGCCGGCCGGGGGGCAGATGAACAGTTTTGTAGTGTCGTCCTAGACTCTGAAATGGGTATCGCAGAGGGCCAATCTCGAGCGTAGATCGCGCCGGTTAGGCTCGACGCACGAGCCGGGCGGACGCAGGCCTCTGAGACTCAGGGCCAGACGTGCCAATCCTCGCGAGGCAAGGTGGTTGAGCAAAGTTAACGCTCCTCCATGTCGCCCACTGTCACTGTCAGTGGTGCAGGGTCGCACAGCGTCGTGTCGCTGCTTGGACGCTAAATTGGCATGCGGGGGAGCCGAGCACGGCACCGTCGCGCGGCCAGCCCGCTGATTCGCCGGGCCGCAGACGAGGAGATCGGCCTGCAGAGCAGCAGAGCAGCAGCAGAGCATGGGCCATCGCCAAGTCGCCGCCCAAGAGGGGCCAATCTGGCTGCTAGAAAGCGAGCCAGGCTGGCCAGCTCGAAGTCGTAAGAAGTCGTAAGTAGTACGCCGACGGAACAAGCAGAGGAAATTCTCCCAGTGGCTCCTGCCTGTTCTGACAGCCTCGCGTGGGCAGCCTGCCGGGGAGGAATGTATGGGGAAGGCACGGTCGGAGGTCGCCGCCCAAGACACACGAGGCAGGAGCGCATAACCGGCAAACGGCAAGAGCAGCCGGCCGTATTCAGTACTCCGTATAATTTGTCGTGTGGTCATGCCATGCATGCTGTGCAGCAAGCGGGTCGCCAACCAACCCCCTCATGCGCCCCAGACGCCCCCCGAGCTGCCATTCCTCCTGGACCAGGCCCGAATCCCGATCCTGCTGACGACTTGCCAAGTTGCCGCCTTTCCGGCTGCGTTTTTCCCTTCCTTTTTTTTCTTTTCTCCTTCTTTTTGACTTTGGCGTGACCCACTGTTCCTGCCAGGCTGCCTCTCAGGTAGTCTCACTGTCTCAGCCCTTCAGAGTTTTCGTATTCTGATCTCCCTTCACGCGACACACCAGTCCCACCCAGGATGATGGATGACCTCGGGAACGTCTGGCAGACTCGAACACGATAAATCCTTCACGAACCCCAGCTGATCGACAGACCCTGATCCGCAGGACATCGTCAGCCTTCAATTCATCTTCTCCAAAAGATGTAATCCCTCAGTATCCACTCACGCGATCCATGGTACTCTGCCGCGCCGTGCCGCCCTTTCAAACCGTGGAACAGGATGGACCTGTGGATGCACTGGACGAGATCCTCCAGCCAAGAAGTCACGAGTACGCGCGTACGGCGTACCCAACGCAGTAAAATTCCAGTCATAGTAGTCATCCTGATTCTACGTCAGGCTCTTGTTGGGGCAGGGCATATCCTGCCAGAATCAGAATACTTGAGACGGGCGCTGATCCTCCACAGCTCGAGTGCAAGTTCGCAAGTCAACTACTCCGTAAGCGAGCCTTCATTCTTCCCCACACGGAGGGAACCAGGTGGCAGACATAATCCAGACGAAGTATTGCTACAGCACCAATAGGTAGAGGTTTTTAGGATCTTCCCCAGGTATGCTGCCACTGAATCCACCGTGGAATGTGCAGGCAGATGAGGCGTCATCGCTGACGTGCTCGACAGAATATCGTGGGCTGTCGTACGTGTCGACACATGACAGCAGAAGCAGAACTAATAATAAGAATAAATAATACGAAAGACGAGTCTAGAGTAAAGGCTGACCAAGGACTAACCAACTACTCCGTATGGTAAAAACCTCCCCCTCTTCTACCTCTTTTCTTCTTCTTAATAAATAACCTCCTAGCTCCTTTCAGGAAGTCTTCGAAAAAAAAAGCAACCATGCTCCCCACACTCCACCATTCCTCCTTTTGTCGCACCTAGTCATGCACTCCGCATCTTACCCCCCATATAGACTATACTCCATCCTGGAGAGCCTATCAGTATTGCCGCATCGCGATAGTCACGCGAAATGCAATGCTGCACGGAGAAAAGTCTGGAGTAAGTCTGGAGTAAGTAATAGCGCGTATGGAGTAGGTATAGTGTAGTTCGTACAGAGTAACTCCGTCCAGTTAACAGGACTGGACTGGCCGCCGCCCTGTGCTGTGTGAGGTCAGCCTGTGTGACCCCCACACCAAAACGGAGTACGAAGTAATTAATGGACCCTGGTGGCTGCACTGGCTGCGCTCCAGTCTCCAGCCAGCCTCTACGGAGTAGACTAGTCGAGCAGCACTCGAGCAGCACTCGAGCTAGCATCTCGAGTATTAGTTTTTGTTTAAGTCGAATGTCACGCCCAGTTCGGCGGGACCCGTCACCCGTCAGACTCAGCCTAGAGTACCAGGTAGGGTCCGTACTCCGTACTCTGTCTAAGAACAGGCCAGTGGCAATGTAACGAGACGAGACGAGATCCCTCATCCCTCATCCCTGGCAAGGGGCTCAGCTCAACAGCCTCAGCTCAGCTGAGAAGTGCGTACAGTACGTATGTACGTACACCTATGGAAAACTCTGGAAAAGGAAGTTGTAGCATAGTCCCGTCTTGGACCTGACAACACTCAGACTCAGACGCAGTCAAGACTGTCAAAACTCTCAGGGCACTGCTAATAATACTGTTGGACTCGTACAGTACAGGTGGCGTGACCAACCAGATCGAATAGAATACCTACCTAGTGTTGCCGGATAACCCAATGGGGAAAGCCGGCTGGAATTGGGTAGGTGAAGTCACGCCACCAGTTTGCTTGTACTGTTCCTTGCCTTTTATTTAATTATGAAGTTGATTCTAGCATCCTTAAAGGCATAGTGCTCCGTATAGTATAGTCCAGCAGGGCAGGACTCGTGCTACTGCACTGCCTCTCAGTCCTATTTTATTTTATTCTATTTTCCTCTTCTGATGAGATTATTTATTTAATAGCTAGCTAGCTACCTAGGTAGCTGCTGATGACAGCGCCGTACCTGGTCCAGGACTCCAGCACTGTTATATTATTACTGTGGCCCTGTGGGAATAATCCACAAGCGAACGATTCAAATCCTACGGACAAGCCCGGATCCGTGCCACTGTGCCACTGTGCCAGTGCCCAGTGCCCACTGCCGGGCTGCCCAGGCTGGGACCGCTGGGTCCTGGCAGCGGCAGCGCCGCAGTGGGCAGGTCGCACTAATCTCAGCTCCAGTCCGTGCCGGCCCGTCCGTCCGTCCGCGTCCGCGATCACTGGATCCTGCCGCCAAGGGTCCAGACGGGTCTTCCCGAGCGAGGAGCGAGCATGACCTCATAGAGTACCTACAGAGTATTCTTATTGTTAACCAGTACTCTGTACGGAGTATAGAGTAATAAAGTATTCTCAAGTGCGTGATGAAGATGATGCTTTCTCACATGACCGGCTGACCTGGTCTTAATTAATCGTACCTACCTTAGATACTTTATCTGCCCAGGGTAACTATCTCAAACTCTAGATCTTTCTCTCCAATGGAATAACATTCGCCTGTAGTAGAAATAAATATTACTAGCCTGTGGAAGGTAATAATAACCTTCCAAGGCTCATGCTGCGTCGCGTTGTGTTGGGTTGGGTTGGGTTGGAAAGTTGAGAATTGGACGGATGGGATGGGAGTCGGGACTCAGGGAGGGTCCAGTCTGTATCCCTGATCCTGGTCCTGGTCCTGGTCCACACTCACGTCTACTCCGTACGGTCTGCCATGGGCCATCTTTTAAATCTAGTGGACCTGCGACCGCGTGGTGTCGACTGGAGCTGGTTATGCATTATTGCCGACACGATCGGGCTAAATAAGAGCCCGACGATGGCAGTGCATGACATCCGTCTCTCTACGTACGGAGTACGGACTAGGTATCTATCTCTCGGCTTGCCTCAGCCCGAGGACGAGGAGGGGATAGTGAGAAAGAAAGAAGAATTTTTTAATACATATCGGCTATTGATATTTGCCCAGAGCGCAGACTCAGATAGAGTTAATAGTTAGGTACCTATAGGTGTATCTTGGATTTTTTTTTCTGTTTCAAGAGCTGCACGCATTGACGTACCCTTCATTATTATTGCCTAGGAGTAATACTCTGTACGGAGGAGTGCCTAGTTTGCAGCTTTGCTTAATTACAGTGATTAAATTAAATTAATGAGGATCTATAACCATGCATACTATAGACTATCATAGTTCAAGAAGATAGTACAGTAATACACGAAAAGGCTCGCTGGACGACTTGCTAGCTGGTGCCAGCACCTCATCCATTAGGATAGTTCCATCGACGCCAGGATGGCCGCTAGTTGCATATACTCTACATGTACTGTATGTGCATACACATCTGGGCAGCAATCAGCCATTGACACGGCGCTGGGGTTCGATGGTGCCTGACGAGTTGGTTTCCTAATTATTCATTTATTTATGTAATGTACTGTATGTTTGCATGTACTGTGCATAGATAATTATAATCTCATTTTATGCACGTCTGCAGTTAAGGTATATATCTTCGTCTACTAGCAGTCATCTCTGTAAGCCTCCATTCGCCTACACGTGATAGACAGGTGTAACACTTTGCAAGGAATATATTGGAAGAACGATGGAGAGCCATATTAATAAGGAATACTGTCCATAAATGTCAGTAATAAGCCCACCAGGAAAAGGATGGAATTAGATATCTGGATAGGAGGTAAGATAGGTACTCCTTCATCCATCTAGACAGACTCTCGTGGATCAGTAGTACCTCGATTATCATAGACTAAATTAATGCAGATGAAACGTAAGAATGGCGCTCGATGTTAAGTGTAAAAGCCTCAACGGATATGTAACACATTACCTATAGTCTCTGCCTATATCTGCCTATATCTACCTTGGGTATGTAGTACAAGGTACAGCCTAGCCAGGCGGTGACGTAACTCCTCCGCATTGTTGTTAGGTACCTAGATAGTTAGGCATCAGGTCCATGACATACAACGTCGTGTAACCATCTACCATTGAGAGGTGGTTACACAGGCAAGATATAAATAACTTTAGGTGTCTAGATGATCTCCCTGACATATTTTGTCCTGACTGAATTGACTGCTAACAAATCAGCTCAATTATTGTATTGAGGTACGCAAATGTCTATGTAATGGATATATAAATCGAATCAATGGATAAATCGTAGATAACTCGCATATGAATGTTGCTCGCTGCGGTATTTCTTTGCCAAGCAATCCTCTGGTTGGTTCCGCTGTCTTGGCTTGCACATCCCCCGCATTCTATTCGCCCGGAATGTACCCCCAGCTGAACCAGCTCAGCTGTCCAGCTGGGCTGCCTGGGCATACCTCATCGCTTGTCATCGCTTGTCATCCCTTGGCAGAGCAAATCCGACAATGCTGACCTGAGACCTCATGTGTGACCAAATGTCCTCGCCAAAGCAAAGCTGAATGCTCGCCATGATCCTCTCCGCCAGGGAGATTGCTCCGTTCGAGCTGGGACACAATGACACCGACGTCATCATCAACGGGGTCCACTTCAACCGCACCGCCCTCGGCGCCTTCAACTACACCCTCTACTCCAATGGCACCCTGTCCAATGGAAGCCACTGCTGGCTGGCGTTCGATATCTTCCAGCCGCGCATGGACCTGAACGGCACCTTTCTCAATGCCACCTCCTGCTACACCCCCATCATCGATCTGCAGGACCATGGCAAGGTCGGCATTGCGTTCGCGGCCATGTTCGCCGTCTCCATTCTCTTCACGCTGCTGAACCTGCGCAAGCACGGCAAGACTTTCTTGCCTCCGGAGAAGAGATGGAAGGCCGTCAGTCGTCGGTGGGTGTGGTACTGGCTGTTGGTTGTCGCCGTCTGCGGTGTCATAAGCGGCTTTATGAGTGTCGATGTTGATCGCGACTATCTGCAGAGTTTGCCACTTATCCTGCAGAGCTTGTTCTACTATTTGATGCTGCCTTCGGTGATGGCCGCTGTATGGGAAGGAGTCCGACATTGGTAATTTACTCCTCCCTCCCTCCCTCCCTCTCTCTCTCTGTTTGCTTCTCTCTGTTTACTCTGTTCTGACCCATGTAGGGGCTCGTGGCAAGAACGCCAGATCTTTGACCGGAATCCCGCCTTATTGCCTGCAGAAACTACCCGCGAAGCCCAGGAATTCTGGGTGCCGCTCGTGTTCTACACCTTTGCGTGGATCAATTTCTTCCTGGCAATTCCTCGAAGCTGGACGCCCATCGAGCTGCAAAGAAGCCCGGAGCAGCAAGACGCCCACGCCAAACCAACAGCCACTGACGCTCGATTCAAGGCGGCCGGTTTCATGGCTCTCGGAGGGTGGCTCGTCATCTGTTACAGTCTGGCACACAGCCTCTATCGCTACCGTCGACCTCCCGCTGGCTTCCGTTGCGGATTGTTTTACTTATGTGCAGCTCCGGCCAAGTTCAAGCTCGTCATCGGCATCCTGGCCGTCAAGATTGCATATGCCATTGCATCCGCCTTTGAGTGGTCCATTTCCCCGTTCAAGTACAACGCCAACTCTGGCTGGATCTACGGGCTGGGTTACACGCCCGCGTTGCTCATCATCATCATCTTTAATATCTTTGGTCACGAGGAGCCGAACGAAGACCAGGCCTTGATGGCGCAACGGGAGGAACGGAGCCGTCTTCAGGATATGCAGCTTGAGCTGGAGTCCCAGCAGCCTAGCTGGTGGAGGAAGATGCGTTCGAGCGGAAGACTCAAGGCATTTGCGGCGGAGATGGGAATGAGTCGCCCGCAGCGCAACGATCTGGAAATGAGCGACATGGGCCCGCGCTACACAGACGAGGATCGCAAGGACGGTAAAGAGATGGAGGTGACTGCTATAGGAAGCGGTGCGTCCTCGACGGTTGGGATTTCGAGCAACAGTGGCCAGGCGAGTACATCATCGACACAAAAGTGAAGATCACGTATAACAATATCCACCTTTTAATTTAATCTTGGTCTAATGAGGGGGAGGCGCTATTTTGATGTTGTTTTGGTTTGAATTGACAAGAAATAATAGCTGTAGGGCAGAGCAATTAATGTTCTAGAAGTCAATAGCGACAGAGAGTACATTTTATATATAAGATACCCAGTGTACGCAATCTCCAGTAGTACTACTACGTAGAAAAGCGGTCAAAGATACCTGAGATTAATTGAAGATAAGCCATTACCTAGGTAGGCAACTATGTAAGAATGTACCTGATCGTCACGTGATGTCATTGAACCATGTCTCACTCTCGGATCGGACTGTTCCAAATCCATGTTGCATCGCTGCAGGTACCGAGGTTCCAGAGTTTAATTATCCTTCACAAACCATACAAGTCGAAGAACAAAGCGGACAGCATGTCTTTCCAGCTGATATTAGCAGGCATTGATCAGGTATTATCCTGTGTATGGGCGGTATCAGGACTCTTAGCAGGCATACATACGGAGTACTCTGTATACTATGAAGACGGCAGGCAGGGCCAGGTCAGGTCAGGTCGTGAGTGACTTTTTTTCTTTTTTCTTTTCTTTTCTTTTCTTCAGCCCCTCAGGCACTGATCATCACCGGGCGGAGTACTCCGTTTAAGTATAGTTTACAGAACCATGATCATCGCTGCCGTTACATCAACTGAGATGGTCTGCCGATCCCGCCAATCATCACCTGACAAAGTCATTTCGCCCCGAAGCCTAACTAACGCCATGACTCTTGAGACGTGAACCACGGTCGTTGACTTTCATTGTTCTGATCGATGGCATTGGCATTGATGGTGGAAGTAAGATATGAACTCGACGTGCGGCTAGTTTTGCTCACTTGTCTTTAATATCCTCACATCTCCTTGCTGGAATTTGGTACAGTATTTATTCTGTACTGTACTATGATGCATTTCTTTAATCTGTTCTTAGGACTGGCCCTGCCAGCCCTGGCCCAACTGCACACCTCGTCCCGATGGATTCTCGACTCCAACAACCAGCGCGTCAAGCTCCGCTGCGTCAACTGGGCCGGCCACATGGAGGTCAACATCCCCGAGGGGCTGCACCACCAGTCCATCGACACGATCAGCAGCTGGATCGCCAGCAACGGGTTCAACTGCGTGCGCCTGACGTACTCGATCGACATGGCGCTGAACCCGTCTGTCAAGGTGGCCGACTCGTTCGTCGCGGCGGCCGGTGCGGCAGGCGTGAATGAGTCGGCCATGACGACGCTCTACCACCAGGCTCTGGCAAAGAACCCGTTCCTGGCGGACGCGACGAGACTGGACGTCTTCGCCTCGGTCATCGACACCCTCCACAGCAAGGGCGTGAGCACGATCCTCGATAACCACGTTTCGCACGCGAGCTGGTGCTGCAACCTCACCGACGGCAACGGCTGGTGGGACACCGCGCAGGGGTACAACGACTGGAACAGCCGGTACTTCAACACGACGCTCTGGCTCGACGGGCTGCAGGCCATGGCCACCTTTGCCAGGTCGCACGCGGGGGTGGTTGGCATGTCGATCCGGAACGAGCTGCGCGCGTTCCCGCTGTTGCAGGACCTGAACAACCACGACGACTGGTACGAATACGTGGTGCAGGGCGCCGAGACGGTGCACGCCGCGAATCCGGACGTGCTGGTCATCATCGGCGGTGTGAGTTCGGCAACGGACCTGTCGTACATCGCGGACCGGCCGCTGGACGTGTCGGCGTGGGCCGGCAAGCACGTGTGGGAGTTCCACGCGTACTCGTTCACGGTCACGTATCCGAACCCGACGGGGTCGTGCGAGGTGGCATCGGCGCTGTACGGGCACTTTATCGGGTATCTGCTGACGCAGAACGAGACGTACACAGCGCCGGTGCTGCTGTCCGAGTTCGGGGTCGGGATGACAGGCGGGCCGGCGAACAACTGGGGCTTGTCGGACGGCGACCACGCGTACCTGCAGTGTCTGGTGCAGTACATGGAGTCCAACGACGCCGAGTGGGCGGTGTGGGCGGTGCAGGGCAGCTACTACGTGCGGGATTCCATCGTGGACTACGACGAGGACTACGGGCTGCTGACGCACGACTGGAGCGAGTGGCGGAATCCGGCGTTTCCGGGGATGTTGGGCAAGATGTGGAATGTGACGCAGGGGCCGTAAACATATATATAGGTATATAGTGTAGTATATAGGTAGATTCGTACGTTCGATGATGAGATAGGGATGTATCGAAGTCTCTTCATGAAATCAATTTCGCAAGCCATATCTAGATAGGTAATTTCTATAAGCTGCTGCTTCAGTCAAGACTACAACTTAATCACCTAGATAAATATATGTACTGTGCAAAGGAGTCTCCACGCTCACCAGACCAATACTGTATAATAGTATTAAAAGTAAAGAAAAAAAAAGCAAGAAAAAAAACTGATTTCTACAAGAAGGGGTCTATATCGACTCGACTCACTCAGAGTATATATAGCTGGCTACATATTCCATATTTTTAATGATAGATATATCTTAGGTATCAGCGTAGAAACTTGGTCTTTACAGACTAAATTATTTTGCCTTTTAGGTATCACGACCTGTCAGTCAGATTACTATCCATCCTCTCTGTCTGGGTCTTCATTATTCAGTACTACTTCCTGAACAATACTATTAATATTCCTACAGAGTATTCTTGTACTCCGTAATATTGTCATTGCCTGAACAGGTAAGTACGGAGTAAGTTATCCGTGAAACTCCACTAATCCAAAAAAGGAAATATAGATCGGCATCCTTTCCGAGATTACTCCGTATTTTGCGGGGAAAGAAAACTGAAAGAAAGATTAGCCAACCTGCCGTCGAGTAACTAGTTAACTATTATTAATTACCTAATTACTGGTCATGATAAGCGGTGTGCGAAAGGAAGGAATACGGAATAAATCCAGCACCGGGCATACATACGGACGGAATATTTCATACAGAGTAAACATGGATTGAGTGGTTGAATGACAGGGTAGGTATTCTTTGCGAGAAGAGAATAATAAAATAAAAAATAAGATGTGATTGATAAGACGAGGGAGGGATGTGTCTTTCTTCTTTACCTGTGTCCGTTTAACCTAGTATGTACAGTACATATAGTACATACATACTGTTAAAGTACATACATATTGTTAAAGTACATACATACTGTTAAAGTACATACATACGTACAGTACAGACCTGGGAGTACGTACTGTAGGATCACTCGAAATCAACCACCCCCCCTCGGGAGGGGCACATCTCCTCGAAACAAGCCAACCTCGGCTAAGGACGACGTTCTCGAGAATGCACCGTTTAGCCGCGGGCTGCATTTCCGAGAGGACTCCCCTCTTCCATCTTTACGTACGTGCTCTGTCCAGCATGCTGTTGCACACCAGCTGACATGCCTCTTGCAATGCGCTCTTTCGTACGGATCAGCGCAAAGAATATACGATTCTTCTCCTCGCGATATCCGCCTGCTTCCACGAGACGATGGTTCGCGACGAGGAGGCTGTCTGATATCCCGATTTTTGACCATCGCTATGAGTAGGATATCTCTGACCACGCGGACAGTCATCCCGTGCTAATGCTTCTTTCAGTGCCATCGTCGTCGGAGCAGGAGGCGCCGGCCTGCGCGCGGCAGTTGGTCTGGCAGAAACAGGACTGGAGACGGCGTGCATCACGAAGCTGGTATCTAGTAGACTCCTACGCTATCTGTCTATGTCTACTTATACTGATTGCTACAGTTCCCCACCAGATCGCACACGGTCGCCGCACAAGGCGGCATCAACGCCGCCCTGGGCAACATGACGCGCGACGACTACCGCTGGCACATGTACGACACGGTCAAAGGCTCCGACTGGCTGGGCGACCAGGATGCCATCCACTACATGACGCGCGAGGCGCCCCGGGCCGTGTACGAGCTCGAGCAGTACGGCATGGCCTTTTCGCGCACGGCGGACGGCAAGATCTACCAGAGGGCGCTTGGAGGACAGAGCCTGGACTATGGCAGAGGAGGCCAGGCGTATCGCACGGCTTGTGCGGCGGATCGTACGGGACATGCTATGCTGCATACGCTGTATGGGCAGGCTTTGAAAGTATCCTTCCTAGAATTCCTTCCTAGAATTCCTCCGGAAAGGCATATTGCTAACGCAGCTAGAATAACACGCAATTCTTCATCGAGTACTTTGCCCTCGACCTCCTCATGGTCGACGGCGCCTGCGTCGGCGTCATCTGCCTGTCCCTGGAGGACGGCACGCTGCACCGCTTCTTCGCGCGCAACACGATCCTGGCCACAGGGGGCTATGGACGCGCGTACTTCTCGTGCACGTCCGCGCACACGTCGACCGGCGACGGCAATGCCATGGTCGCGCGGGCCGGCCTCCCGAACCAGGACATGGAGTTCGTGCAATTCCACCCCTCGGGCATCTATGGCGCCGGCGTCCTGATCACCGAGGGCGCGCGCGGAGAGGGTGGTTTCCTCGTCAACGCCCACGGCGAGCGCTTCATGGAGCGCTACGCCCCCACGGCCAAAGACCTGGCCAGCCGTGACGTGGTCTCGCGGGCGATGAACCTCGAGATCCGCGAGGGACGCGGCTGTGGACCGGACAAAGACCACGTCTACCTCCAGCTGTCGCATCTGCCGCGCGAGCTGATCCTGGAGCGGCTGCCGGGCATCGTGGAGACGGCGTCCATCTTCGCAGGGATTGACATCACGCGCGACCCGATCCCAGTGCTCCCGACGGTGCACTACTGCATGGGCGGCATCCCGACGAACTACAAGGGCCAGGTGCTGACCGTCTCGCCGGCCACAGGCGAGGAGCGGACGGTGCCCGGTCTGTATGCCGCCGGAGAAGCAGCCTGCGTCAGCGTCCACGGCGCCAACCGCCTGGGGGCGAACTCGCTGCTCGACATCGTCGTGTTCGGCCGCGCCTGCGCCAGCCACATCGCAGAGAACAACGAGCGAGGCATGCCGCTGCACGGCTCTTCGCCGCCGCCGGCGGAAATCGGCCACGAGTCGATCGCGGAGATGGAGCGCATCCGGACGGCGGACGGCGACGTGCTGACGGCACAGCTGAGGCAGGACCTGCAGCGGACGATGCAGAACGACGTCGCCGTGTTCCGGACAGCGAGCAGCCTCGAGGCCGGCAAGGCCAAGCTGCGGGAGGTGGATGAGCAGTTCGTCACCCGTCTGGCGACGCGCGACCGCAGCCTGATCTGGAACTCGGATCTGGTCGAAACGCTGGAGCTGCGCAATCTGCTGACGTGCGCGGCGCAGACGGCCTGCAGCGCGGCCGCCCGCACAGAGAGCCGCGGCAGCCATGCGCGCGAGGACTTTCCTGAGCGTGACGATGTGCACTGGTTGAAGCACAGCCTGACATGGCAGCGAGGAGCGACGGAGAAGGTCGAGATCGGGTATCGGCCGGTCATCATGACGACGCTGGACGACGAGTGTCCGCCTGTGGCGCCGATGAAGAGGAGTTACTAGGCAGGTAGGCAGGCAGACTATGCAGATGTCAAACAAACTGGGGCACAATAGAAAAACCTAGGTTATCTAGTGAACCCCTGGTATGAATGATAGCTGCCAGGTTGACAGCAGATTGTCTGGAAGAAGATCAAAAAACGATATATACCTCAACTCTTGCACTATTAATCCAGCAGAGTTGTATACAACAGACTCCAAAAAAAAAAAGAAAAAAAGAAAGAAAAAGAAATCACCATAATAACCAAAAACTCCTCTTTACTATATTGTCGTTCCCATCCATCCTGAAGAAAGAAGAACACCAAAATCAGCACCTACAAAAAACACGTCTTTTTAACGCGTCATTCAACTCAGAGAGGCCCCTAGGCCCCGAGAAACCACCATGGAACCCCCCGATCTCCATGGTGGTGGTGTTATTCACGCGTCACCCCCGGCAAACGGCCACGCGGCAAGCCAGCTCACGGAGATCCTGGAGGTACCAGACACCCCAACCCCAAGCCGATGGAATATTCCAGGGCCCCTAGGGCTGGTTATGAATGAGACCGAGC